>NC_087258.1:21015000-21315000 GCF_037042905.1 Lytechinus pictus
GACTATGCGTAGCTATGAGATGAATTTATTTTAAATGTATAATCAGTGACATCTGGGTCCCGTAGCACATTATTTGAAAGAACAACTCTGATTGGTTCCGATTCAGTCAAGTGAGCAAAATACGCATGCAACGACGATCTTGATAAGCTATTTCATTTAGCGAATAATCGCTAACCTTTAAATGGTCCTCATGTTTTGAAATGAATTTCTGGGGCCTGTTACACGATGAATATCTCTACGATTGATTGAATTGACTACAATGTACAATTAATAATAAATACCAAGCCTGCGATCAATCGCTAACCTTTGTGTTACGGGACCCTTGTAGACTTACAAACTGTATAAATGGGAATGGTATCGATTATTACCAACTATACATGATGAAAATATATTATCTCTTAAAATGGTGACTGACTGATATCTTTAGAATAAATATCGCCAATACAGTATATGAAACCGCAGATTCAACTTTTGTTCGATTTTTTTGCATGTAATATATACCTATTGTACAGTAATATAGAAGTAGTAGTAGGAGGAGTAGTAGTAGTAGTAGTAGTAGTAGAAGTAGTAGTAGTAGTAGTGGTAGTAGTAGTAGTAGTAGTAGTAGTAGTAGTAGTAGTAGTAGTAGAAGTAGTAGTAATAGTAGTAGTAGTAGTGGTAGTAGTAGTAGTAGTAGTAGTAGTAGTAGTAGTGGTAGTAGTAGTAGTAGTAGTAGTAGTAGTAGTAGTAGTAGTAGTAGTAGTAGTAGTAGAAGTAGTAGTAATAGTAGTAGTAGTAGTAGTAGTAGTAGTAGTAGTAGTAGTAGTAGTAATAGTAGTAGTAGTAGTAGTAGTAGTAGTAGAAGTAGTAGTAGTAGTAGTAGTAGTAGTAGTAGTAGTAGTAGTAGTAGTAGTAGTAGTAGTAGTAATAGTAGTAGTAGTAGTAGTAGTAGTAGTAGTAGTAGTAGTAGTAGTAGTAGTAGTAGTAGTAATAGTAGTAGTAGTAGTAGTAGTAGTAGCATCAGCAGCAGCAGCAGCAGCAGCAGCATAAGCACTAACTGTAAGCCTATAGTATGAAACTATAGAAATAGGATATCTTTTACCATGTTTATGGTGACGGATTTCTATGTACAGTTAATTAAAATGCAATATCGTCAACAAAGAAGACAAAGCCCTATATCATTTTATAACACTATCCATACATTTTAATGTTCGATTGTTCCATTTACTATGTAGTACAATAGATCAAAAAATAAAAAAAATGAAAACAAATGGATTAACTATTATTTGATGAGATAAAAGTAAGCCTAGTAAACGAGGGGAAATTACATAGAGCAGACGACAAAAAGTTTGCTGTCTAAAAGCTGAATAAACAAAGCATCGAAGTAGATTGAGGACACAACGGATTTGTTTTTATTATTATTTGTTTTTAATTGAATCTATGTGTTTCATTAAATTCTGAATGTCATAAATTTGAATCAAGTCTGTTCAAACTTTGATTTCGAACTAGAAAGTATGTAAAAAGATGAGAGGGAGAGGGGGGGGGGTGGGTATAAACAGAGGTGAGAAGGAGATGGAAAGTAAGTATATACACATCTGTATGTAAGTATTTATGAATAATTTTCGTTGTGTATCTGGCATATCTATGGAATCATTAAACACAATAATGCTAAAAATAGATCCAACTACAAGTAGTACGCCTCTGGCAGTGTCTCGCCTACATTATGCCATTCAATATAGCACAGTGGTGACTTTGAAAACGACTATCGAATAATTATTCACAAAAACACATTTCATATGACAATAAAATGCTATGTTCAGTTGTACTTATTTACCCTTACCCTTAATTAACTTGGTTTGTTTACCTTTTAATATATGATGACATTTCAAAATTTAACCTTAGGTTAACATTTTAAATATTGATAATCCCGCTCTGCTATGCAGGCGAGGCACCCCCCTAAACAATATAAAAATGTTTGTCCCTTAGTTGACTAACCACTCATTTATTTTACGAGAGACATAATTGGACCTTTTTTTATCTATACCTAAATAGAGCTAAATCGTTCAGCTGTCCTGGTCAGAATATGACAATAAATTCAACAAGAATTTCGTGCAAACTTATATATCTAAAATAATGATAATAATAATAACAACAACAACAATAATAATAACAATATTATTAATATTAATAGTTATAATAATAATAATAATAATAATAATAAATAATAATAATAATAAATGTTTTACGTCCTAAATCTCCTTAACTTAAACCATGCCTCTAAGCAATTAAGAACTGAAGTAACTATGAATAGGAAAAGAGTTGAGAACTAGTGAATTTTACGGCTTCAATTTTTCAGAATTGAGCGCATGTCAATCTCTGTGGTTTAATAAATCAATTCGATCTAAGTCCAAACCTTTTTTTCTTTTATGATGTATGGTACACAGCAAAAACTGTGGTGTTAATTGGTGTACATAGAGGACCACACCAGTTATTTTACACCGGTGTTAAATTGGTGGTGTTAGTTTTACACCTATAGGTGATATTACAACACCTATGGTTGTTACATTTACACTCTTTGGTGTTATGTTCAATCTCTAGGGTGTTATTTTAAAACCTCAGGGTGTGGTCCTCTATTAACACCAATTGGTGTCAGTTTTAACACCAGAGTTTTTACAGTGTATGATAAAGGTATTTGTACCATTGCCGATTTGTTTAATCCACCCCTCCCTGGTCACAAACTTTTTGAAGAATTTGTATTAGATTTTGACATCCCCTCTTCAGATAGAAGGAAATTTAATTTTTTAATGAAAAATATTCCAGAAGAATGGATGGTGAATTCTGATGTTGATATTGTTGGCGTTCACGACACCATTGTTGTAAACCTATTAAATTACAAAAAAATCCTAAGAATGTGTACAATGTACTTCTTGGCTCTTATACTCCAGCCAAGAGATATGCTTTTTGGAGCAACAATTTATTGCTCCCTGTTAACATCAACTGGCAAAAGGTTCATTTGAATAATTTATTCTGTTCTCTTGATACTAAATTAAGATCCTTTTACTTTAAAATTGTTCACAAAGCCATTTCCTTAAATAAATTTCTTTTCCAGATCAAACGAAAGGACTCTCCTAATTTCTCCATGTGTGGAAAAGAAGAGGAAACACTAATTAATTTGTTCTACGGATGTGAAAAAGTAACATCTCTTTGGCACGCTCTTGAGATTGTAATCACACAGAAAACAGGTTCCCGTATTTCTATAACTAATTATGACAAAATGTTTGGTATATGTAGTGATAAATTTGTTTCATATTTGTTTTTACTATTGAAGTATCATATTTAGTCTTGCAAATTTAGAAACGAGCTCCCAAACTTTGTCATGTATAAATCTTTTGTTAAGAAACAAAAAGAGTTAGAATATTTGGCAGCAAAAAAAAACAATAAGTTACCTAGTCACTTTAAGGAATAGCGTTTTGATATCTAGGTGTTTTATAATTCAGAGCATTGAGTGCCATTTTATATGTGTAACTCTGAAACTCTTTTTTATTTTATGTATACATGTTATTTGCACTCCATGTTTGTACTTTTCTTGCCAATTTTTTTTGGTTAATTTCTGTCCTCTTGATACTTGTGCTGTATTATGGCTGACCTCTGTAACCTAATACAACCATTTTAACTGACACTTTGTTTACTATTCTACCGCCACTGTTAACATGTGCGATGTGCCCGGAATGAAAATCGGTCCAATTCTTCTTGGCTTTTCTCACGCTCAGCTTTTATTTTGACCACGTGCAATTCTCCGGCTGGAATTGGGGGGGGGGGGACGACGATGGTCTTTGAGTGTGGAGTTTCTTACAGTACGTGATGGAAGGGGGGGGGGGGGTGCGAGTGTCAGTGTGAGGATGTTGTCTTAGATTCTAGGCGAGGCGAGCCGAGGGGGAACGTGTGAGAGAGTTAGAGGGCGGCTGGTCGTCTCCTCCCTTACTTCTGCCCTTTCTAGCCCGAGTAGGTTTCTATTTTAATGCTTTGCATCATGGACTTTCTTAATGATTTTTTTAAATAACTTTGCCAAAGTTTGTTTCTGATTGGTTTCCATTCTAGCACTGGCGTAAATCCCGGGGGATGGGGGGATATACCCCCCCCCCACTTGTCGAGGAGGGGGGATGGCCTGTACAAACATCCCCCCACTTTTTACGAAAGAAATGAAAAAAAAATCACAAGAGATAATAATAATAATAATGAACAGCGCTTATTACATTAGTTTCTAAGCGCTTAACATTTATATCATTAACGTAATACATGTATAAGGATTATGAAGAGCATGATAAATTATATTACATTACAATTGCATAATATTACATTAAATTACATTATATTAGATTACATTGCATTATCAGTAATTAAAGAGATAATTGTTTTATTGGTGAAAATTCTTCCTAAAATACCGCTTAACAAATATAACAATATTATTGAATCATAAAATGGAAATAAAGAGCCAGTTCACCATTTCCAAACGAAATACTTATGTCCTTATTATAACATTGAAGAGAAACCCCTGTTTCTTCCAATTCATCAATGTTGGGGTCTTTGGGAAGGGATTAAGATGGAATGTTAAAAATCTTTGAATGTAATCTCTAGTAAAACCATTAAACCATCATGGGGTAAAAAAGATAATAATATTGGAGGGGTATTTGCCATATGGACATACAGTGGCGTAACTACGGGGGGCATGGGGGGCACATCCCCCCCCCCCCCCATCGGCTGACCAAAAAAAAACGGGGAAAGGGAAAAAGGAGAAAAGAGGGAGAAAGGAAGAGAAACGTAGTGGGGAAGAAGAAAATATTATTCATTATAATGTTATATTATATTATAATTATGTTATGTTACATTACATAAGAAACATATTTATCATAACTTTATGAAACATAATTTGCCCAGGGCCTACGTCTTCATTGTTCCTGGTGCTCGCATTGTCTGTTTAACGTGATATATAATCCTGTTGTACTAAAACATCCCGTTTTCAAGTCAATATAAACCAAATATATTTCCTAGCACTTGAGTTATCATTGTTTTATGTAGTGACATATGCTTCTTTTTCACGACTCAAAAAGTGATTGCCCCATGTTAAGGTCTTCGTATATATGAAACATTTCCTGTCCGTGATTACGTTCGCATTAGTGGATTGGTGAGATATGTCTGCTTTCATAAATTCCTAAAATCAGTCCTTAAAATGTCCCTTCTGATCTGAATGTCAAAAATTTTCAGCTCGAGCTTCGCGCTCGCATCATTTGGTTAATGAAATACGTATGGTCTTACTTAATTCTTACAAAAAAACCTTAGAATGCCCCACTTCAGGTCTGAATTATCTAAATTTTCAGCTCGCGCTTCGCGCTCACATTGTTTAGCGAGACAGGTACCTATCATGATTACACAAATTTGATTATAATGTCCCTTTTTAGGTGTGAATATAAAAAATTTCAGCTCGCGCTTCGCGCTCGCATTATTTGATCAGTGTGATACATATCAGTTTAATGACATTATCCTTAAAATGTCTCTATTAGGTCAGTATAACTGGCAACTGAGCGCGCTCACTAGCGCACTCACTCAGTGATTCAAAATTTTTGCTGGTGCCCCCCCCCCCCAGTGCCGTGACCCACGGTACGCCACTGTGGACATATCAATGGCAATTCCTTGCATATCTAAAAACATGATTGCAAAAAAAATGCCAAAATATTTCAGTCATCCCCCCACCCATCAACACGGATTTACGCCAGTGCATTCTAGGGGTTCTTGCTCATGTAAAAATATGATATTGTTTTAATGAAATGATATACATGTACTCCGCTTTCTCCTTGTTGTTTTGTTTTCCCCGATCACTCCAATCTTTTGTATATATTGTGATTTATCTTTGATTTTTTTAATGTAACTTTTATAGTGGAATTTGATGTAAATGATTTGTATGTTGATGATTTATCAATAAAAACATAAATAAAAAAAAGAAAAAGAAAAGAAAAAAAAGAGTTGAGAACTAGATTGCCCTCTTTAAATGGGGGTGCTATAGGGAACTGGAATTTAACAATTAACTGACGCATGAAATGAGGATGTAAGGAACGAGGAGGAGGGGGGGGGTGACTGGTTGGTGAATGAAAAAGAGTGAAAATGATATAAACATTTCAAAAGATCTTCTTTTCCAGGTATTATCGCGTGACAAATTTTCCAAATCATACCCTTCATTGAAATATTGTTTGATTTTAACTAAATATTAAAGCGCCCAGAGTCCATATTTATGATCCAACCATGTCCTTCACAGTCAGTAAAAAAAATAAGTTTTTTTAATACAACGCTGTTTACTATAAGAACCCTTAAGTACTTGCTAAACGTTTTAAGGAAACATGCTTGATTTAGCAATATCGTTTAAGACTTTAATCACCGTCCAAACAACTACTGTATATACAAGTTGATATAGCAAAACAGCGTGGTATATATAAAGGTTTTTAACAGCTTTTTGACTGTGTTGCTTCAGTCAAACAATTCCAAGGCCAGCACAGATCGATAAATCTCGAATATTTGGATAACCAATTGAAAATAGGAATATCTACATTCTGACTAATCAAACTTTGTAATTGATAAAACTGACAGGAGTTTGTAGTGGAAGAACTGCCATCAGGTAGTCACATGGAACCAGCATTACACAGACTATCAGTATAATTATTATACCCTGTTCTATTTATAGGAAGTTTCTACTGCACAATGGTGTGTTTTTACCATTGTTTGTAACCAAAAAGTGATACGAGGCTTTTAGATCATTGTTGTATATAAGCCGAATGAAAACATCTCCCTCTTTCGATGGAATTATGCATACATAACGCTGTCAAGTTCAAAGGTAGGTGGGAATACCAAGTTCTATTAATAGAAAGTTCCTACTTCAATTCACAATAATGTGCTTTTACCATTGTAGCACTACGAGTAATTTGTATCGAAATGCACAGTTGGCTTCGATGTAATGTGATAGTTCTTGTGGTTGGATTTCAATTAGATCTCTTTATTTAGCGATGGCTGAGAAGTGTGGATCAGAGAAAGCATCAAGCTCTTCACCGAACCTGATATGTCCATTATGTCTTGATATATTTGTCGAGGCGACAATCTTAACTTCATGTGGACACACATTTTGTAGGCGATGCCTCAAGAAATACGATCTAACCCACCAGGACCTTGATCACATGGTCTGTCCTCTCTGCAGGGAGATCACCAAGTTGTCCGCCAACCGTGTCGATGATCTCCGCCTCAATGTCTCCATCAACGGATGCGTAGACGATTACCAGGCCAAGTGTGGAGGGATGAATGCTGTCCTTGAGATGTGCCAGAAATGCACCGCTTGCAAGTCTCTGAAAGACGCTGTATCATTCTGCAGAACATGTAATTGTTTAATGTGTGATGAGTGCTTACATTGCCATCAACATCTTACCACGTTGTTTGACGGTCATGAGATCGTATCAATGGATGATGTCGTCGAAGGGAAGGTCAGCATTGGTCATTTATTCGAGAAGTGTTCCATCCACAAACAAGAAAACAAAGATATGTTTTTGTGAGGATTGTAAGGTCCATGTCTGTCAAAAGTGCGCACTCGTTGATCATCAAAATCACAAAATCAAGAACCAGGTTGACTTTGAGCAGGAGTTGCGACGGAAGGTAAATTTATTCATAATCATCACAGCAAAAACTGTTTAAAATCCGTATCGCTGTTTACTATTTGATTTTGAACCTTACAGTAGTTGTTTAGAAGTTTAAACAACCTTGCTTATTTTTTTTTTTGAGAATCAAATATAAATAAATCCATAATTTATTGTTCGAAATAGACATGAAATGAAGTACTCCGAAAATTTGCTTTGCCCAATTGATCGTGGGCCCGGCGGCCGCTGTGCAGCGCCAGATCGACGAGGCTCTATCCCTTTATTTGTTGAACGCTAAACAGGGTAGCAGCAAATCCCATCTTTTTACGTCTTTTGGTCTGACGCGGCCGGGGTTTGAACCCCCGACCTCCCGGTTGTGAGACGGACGCTCTACCAACTGAGCCAACACATCAAATTCAAATATCAAATTTAAACTTTGCTTATTAATATTTTTTAAACACTTGCGTATTCTATTTAAACAACTACTTGTAGGGTTGAACACCATTGTATAGAACAATAAACAGCATTTTATACACACATTTTATACAGGGCTATTTTCTATTGAAAGTTAGATTGAGAATTAAATGTTCAAACTCAAACTTTGCGGTTTTAGAGATTAAATTATTTAAATTAGTACTGTAAGGTTCAACAGCGTTGCATATAAATTTCAAACAGCATTTTTACTGCGTATAAAAGGTAGATTTAGTATGGTTATACACTGATATCAAATATTGAGGGTGATCTTTGATATCGAAAATAATAAAGAGCAATTATAGTTTTTGATAATGATTATGATTGTGAGGACGATGATAATGAAAATAATTGGACTATTACTACTACTACTACTACTACTACTACTACTACTACTACTACTACTACTACTACTACAACTACTACTACTACTACTCCTAGTACTACTACTAGTAGTAGTACTACTACTACTACTACAACTACTACTACTACTTCTACTACTACTACTACTACTTCTACTACTACTACTACTACTACTACTACTACTACTGCTACTGCTACTACTACTACTACTACTACTACTACTACTACTACTACTACTACCAGTACTACTACTACTACTAGTAGTAGTAGTACTACTACTACTACTACTACCACTACTACTACTACTACTACTACTACTACTACTATTACTACTACTACTACTACTACTACTACTACTACTACTACTACTACTACTTCTACTACTACTACTACTACTACTACTACTACTACTACTACTACTACTACTTCTACTACTACTACTACTACTACTACTACTACTACTACTACTACTACTATTATTACTACTACTACTACTACTTCTACTACTACTACTACTACTACTACTACTACTACTTTTACTACTACTACTACTACTACTATTGCTGCTGCTACTACTACTACTACTACTACTACTTCTACTTCTACCACTACTACTACTACTACTACTACTACTTCTACTACTACTACCACCAGGGGCGGATCCAGCCTCTGCCAATAGGGGGGGGGGGCCCGAATTTTTTTTCACCCATATTTTCCCCGATAGGTCGCTCAAAGTTGATTGTTTCTTTGAAGGGGTTGTCCTAGTGGCGTAATGAGCCAAAAAATTGAGGGGGCTTGAAATGGCGTATCTCGTAAAATTGATATAAGAAGTTACGAGCGAGCAAAATTTTTTGGCATTTTCATTACAAAAATTCAAGTTCTTGATAGATTTGAACATAATATTTGGAAAATAATGATGTTTCATGTATTTTGTCCTGAAAATTCAGTTGAACATTCTGAGCAGTGTTTGTAAACTTGAAGAAGATGCGTATGTAACTAGATAAATATTGCGAGCCATTTTTAGCCATATCCATATTTCAATGATTACATTATGCGAGCGCGAGCTGAAATTTGTTGACGTTCCGGCATAAAAAATTAAGGTTCTATGTATTTTTTGTAATCATGAATGGTATAAGTATTATAACCAAACAATCGATGCGAGCGCGAAGAACGAGAGGAAAGAAAAATTAGATTTTAAACTTAAAAACGTGACACTCTCTTCATGTTTTGTAAATCATGAAAAAATGGGTATAACATGATATCTTCCTACATTAATAATGCGAGTGCAAAGGGTGAGCAGAAAATTTTTGATATTCTGATCTGACACTGGATATATAGGCTCATAATGATTGAAATAGAGAACAAGCTGCGTATCTGAATACACATGCTTGCGCGTGTTTCAGATTTCGACCGAGAATCTGGGCATTCTAAATACCCTTTTTCATCATGAAAATCAATAAAGCGAGTGCGAACCTCGAGCTTAAAGTATTTGATATTCCAATCTGAAAAAAGGTCAATTTAAGCTCTGTATTTCAAGCACTTTGTAGGAAAAATATGAGGTGGATATGAATCACAGTTAAAAAAAGCTCTGATATGTTTCATTATTATTACTTTGAGTTTTGACATAGGACAGGGACATTCTAAGAACATTATGTCATCATATTTTTGATAAACTGTCATGGGGATTTTTAGTAATTTGTTATAGAATTAATATTGAGATATACAAATCAAATCACCAATCAAAATGCGAGCGTGCAGCGCTAGCTATTACGTTTTGACAATTTGACCTGAATAGGGATTTTTGAAAACTTTATGGAATGCAGGAAAATAATAGGTACCTGACAAATCAAATTTTGCGAGCGCGCAGCGCGAGCAGAAAATGTTAATATTCAGAAGATAAAACAAATTCTTACAGAGCACTTTAAAAAAAATCAATTTGTAAATGTTACAAAATAATGAAAGTTTGAATATCCGAGCTGAAATATGTTTTGTATATTGACTACAAAATTTGATATTTAAGCTCCATATTGAGCAAGATAAATAAATCACCTAAAAGGCAATGCGAGCGCGAAGCACGAGCGAAAAATTTATACTGTACAGTGGCATGAAATATTTTTTCCCCTCATCTTATTTTATTCACTCGCCTTCCTCCTTTTATGTTCTACCTTCTTTTTTCTTTATTCTTTTCCCTTCTTTTTCCTTTTTTTCTTTCTTTCCCCCTTATTTCTTTTTTTTTGCTCCGCCAATGGGGGGGGGGGGCGGCCCCTCGCCCCCCCTGGATCCGCCTATGACTACCACTACTACTACTACCACCACTAATTACTACTAATAATAAAATTTTTATTAAAAACTATAATAATTATAATCATTATTATGATAATAATGGATGCTGATGACTAAACAATGACAATGATTATAATTTGTAATACCATCATCAATATTATAACTGTTGCATCTAATCCAGTTGTTCTTTATTCTTTATGTGAATTACAGTGATGCTTACTATCGTTATTGTTTCAATGTGACATGCAATTTATGGATATATGTGGTCTCCTTTCAAGCTTATTCAGAATTGTTATTCTGTGTGATTTACCTATCGTTTCGTATATAATTTGTTGTTTTATCCTTTAAGGATCCAAATCTAACTCGATGTGTTTACTTATCACACTTTCAATTCATATAGGTGACAGGCCTTGCCCAACGCTGTGCTGACAAGAAAACAGAGCTAGAGAAGAACATTCAGAACATAGAAATACAACGTCATGAGGTACACACTGCAGTGCAGACACTACTAGATGATGTCAGGCAAGCCTACAACATCAAGGCCAAGGAGCTGGAAGAAAATCTTCGAAATCTCACCGAGCAAATACATGCCTTACAGCATAGCTTTGATGACGACCTCAATGTCTTGAAGTCAAAAGATCGACAGAGGATCAAGAGTATTTGTAGTTCAATTACTTTGGTAGATAATGACAGACTGGGTCACCTTGAGACATACACTCTATCTGCTCATATCTTGCTCTGTGAGGAGCTGGATACCATGCTGAAGGAGGTTACTGATCACACTTCTGCGGAAGCTATTACGAAGAAAGCACAGGAGAAGAGGTTCAAACCAGCAGATGATAGTCAACTTGATCTCGGGAGCATCTCAGGATCAGATCCCAAGATAGAAGTCATTCAGTGTGTTGATCTACGGGGAGGGGTGAAAGGTATGGCAAGGTACTCCCATAGCACTGTCGCTATCGGGTATGGGAGTAGTGCACAAGGTATTGATATCATTGATTCAAATGGTGGAAAGCAGAAGTATAGAAACACACCCTTTAGTGACATGAAATGTTATGATCTGGTCTTGCAACGGGACGGGGTGTTATGCGTGTCGACTGGTACTACGGAAGCCTACATCTACTCTCCTCTTGGCTCCAGGAAAGCAACAATCCACGTGAGAGATAATAGATGTTTTCTCAGAGTTAACAAAAGTCCATCTGATGAAATCATCATTGCTAACTATGAAAAACAAGTCTATATCTATGATCCGACAGGATCCACTCTTAAGCACACTGTTCAAACAAAGCGCTGGACGAGGCAGGCATCTACCACCAGGACGGGTTTGATCGTCACGAGTTCATGTTGGCACAATCCAAGCGTGGTGACGGTCTATGACAGGGATGGGAATGCTGGTGAGTCTCTACAAGCTCCAGAGGATGTCCACCTGTTTGCTGCCGTGGATGAGCAGGACAGGGTGTGTGTAGCGAGTGTTGATGTGAAGAATAGTACCGTCGTGATCAGACTCTATGATCTTGATGGTCTGAACCTGAAGAAAAGAGTTGAGTTCAAAGCACTTGATAAGACATTGGATAGGAGTTGGTGTTACTTGGTTTCCCTCTCCCCAGACATACTCGCCTTTGCTTGTCACAAGAAGTTATATTTCATCAAGGTATCACTGTAATCCACGTTATATCACACCATGTAGTATGGAAACTGACGTGCTTTCACCCTGCTACAAATCTACTTTAACAGGTTTCGATATTCAATACTACATGTATATTACTTACGATATGAAACCTTTTCCTAATGACAAAGTCAGTTAATGTGATACAGATACAATAAAATTTAATTCGTAGAAAAAAAGAGTATGTTTCGCAGCCAGAAGCTGGATAAAATATGAAAATTTTAGTATTTAATACGACAATATTCAAGTGATACAAGTGATAAATAAAATGAAGCAATTAATGAAGTGTAAAAATTATACGTTACTTTGCACCAATTTTACGAGTTTTGAATATACCATTTAGTCTGCAACAAACAGGCCTACCGTGCTTATTATTGTAATTATCATTTACTAACTTAAAGATAAAAATATAACTAAGTGTTTATTGTAAATATAATAAAGCATTTAGCAAATGTAATTTCAAATAAATCAAGATAATTACTATCATACTTACTAATGGAAATATTTACAGCGCATTAGGGGAATAAACGGAAAATAAGCAGAAAGACTGCACTCTACACAGTATTAGACCATTTTGCTTTCACATCATGCGAAAGTTTCGTACCACCATACTCATGCCTATTCACTATTTGTATATTATTCAGTTGAATTAACTTTGGTGATGGAATGATGACTTCTTTTGGACCTTCTAGACTGTAAAAACTGTGGTGTTAAAACTGACATCAATTGGTGATAATATATAAAATAACATCCTAGAGATTGAACATAACACCAAAGAGTGTAAATGTAACAACCATAGGTGTTTTAATAACACATATAGGTGTAAAACTAACACCACCAATTTAACACCGGTGTAAAATAACTGGTGTGGTCCTCTATGTACACCGGTTAACACCACAGTTTTTGCTGTGTACCACCATACTCATGCGTATTCGCTATTTGTATATTATTCAGTTGAATCAACGTTGGTGATGGAATGATAAGATGACTTCTTTTGGACCTTCTAGACTGTAAAAACTGTGGTGTTAAAACTGACATCAATTGGTGATAATAGAGGACCACATCTTGAGGTGTTAAAATAACACCCTAGAGATTGAACATAACACCAAAGAGTGTAAATGTAACAACCATAGGTGTTTTAATAACACCTATAGGTGTAAAACTAACACCACCAATTTAACACCGGTGTAAAATAACTGGTGTGGTCCTCTATGTACACCGGTTAACACCACAGTTTTTGCTGTGTACCACCATACTCATGCGTATTCGCTATTTGTATATTATTCAGTTGAATCAACGTTGGTGATGGAATGATAAGATGACTTCTTTTGGACCTTCTAGACTGTAAAAACTGTGGTGTTAAAACTGACATCAATTGGTGTTAATAGAGGACCACACCCTAAGGTGTTAAAATAACACCCTAGAGATTGAACATAACACCAAAGAGTGTAAATGTAACAACCATAGGTGTTTTAATAACACCTATAGGTGTAAAACTAACACCACCAATTTAACACCGGTGTAAAATAACTGGTGTGGTCCTCTATGTACACTGGTTAACACCACAGTTTTTGCTGTGTACCACCATACTCATGCGTATTCGCTATTTGTATATTATTCAGTTGAATCAACGTTGGTGATGGAATGATAAGATGACTTCTTTTGGACCTTCTAGACTGTAAAAACTGTGGTGTTAAAACTGACATCAATTGGTGTTAATAGAGGACCACACCCTAAGGTGTTAAAATAACACCCTAGAGATTGAACATAACACCAAAGAGTGTAAATGTAACAACCATAGGTGTTGTAATAACACCTATAGGTGTAAAACTAACACCACCAATTTAACACCCATGTAAAATAACTGGTGTGGTCCTCTATGTATACTGGTTAACACCACAGTTTTTGCTGTCTAGACGTTTCTTGCATTTTGTTTTTGATAATTATGTGATCTTCTCCAAGAGGGAAAGATATACCAACCGCTGATAACCAGTTATTAAAAAAAACCAAATATTTTTCTCTTTTTGTTTAAGAGTAGTCTTGAAAAAAGACGGTTTTGATTTTCTTTGTTTTAGAATGTTTACGAGACATGTGAAGAATATTTCTTATTCTTCTTTTGTCATAAATCCCTTTGAAAGGGAATGGAAGCATTGTAATGGTAATTCGTATAAATTAGTGAAAAGGTGGAGATGTGAATATATAATTTATATTCATTTTTCAATATATGCGTGTATAAATATAAACTTGATCTCAATTATTATTTACACAATAGTGCATATAGAAATGTATTTTCTACGGTGTTTAGTATAATTACAAATCTTGAATTATTGATTGATTGATTGATCATTTATTCCATTCTCATAAAAACATATTTACACAATTATTACAAACAATGCATATGTATATACAAATATTAAAATCGAAACAATAATGCATAAAAAATGTTCATCATTTACAAAGATTAATAATGGAAAAGGAGAACCTTTGGAAAAGCCTGATATGGCTTTGCAAATTAAAAGTTCTCACAAAAATAGGTATAATTTACATTAATATCTTAGAACATAGATTATACATCAGAAAGTTAAGAGAAAAAAATACAACAAATTATCGTTATATTAAGGTGTAGAGGCTTTCTAAGAATTATTTAGAGAAAATTCATACAGATAGATTTCACTATCTTTGATTTCAGATTAAGTAAACGATTGCTATACTCAGTTTTTATTGCCCGGTGTTCTCTCTCTAAATTCAAGCATGTAACAACGATCACTTCAGATCCCAGAATTTGACACCCATCAAAACTGCTAAATTTTTGCAGTTTTAAAAGAATATTTATGCAATCCTTATCCCGAATTTGCACCTAACAAATTGGTGTTAAAAACCCAAAACTAATCCACCGCTTATTTCGAAATTAAAAATGGAAGTTTAATCAAGTAAAAATAGATAATTGTATATCTGGAAAATAAAAATAACAACTAGCTTTTTTAGTACAAGCCCCAAACGACGAAATTCTGCGATTGCGATTTTAGGATCATGAAAACAGCCTTAAATAAACGTTCTGAATAGAACCTTTTTACGCAATAATTCTAGAGACCAAGGTATCACCTTTAACGTATTAAGGGGGCCAACTCCAGGTCGATCTGTGGTTATTTTTTTAACAACATTTCATTTTAATGTATAAATGATTTTTTTTCTTGTGTAAATATCACGATTTATATTTTACAAATGCATGCCATTGAATTACTGCCCTCTCAGAGGTTAGTCTATGAGATTCTTTTGTTTATAAAATGTAATAGTTATGACTAATGTTTTAAACGACTCTGTTTATCCCTTGGGAAAGAGTATTTTGATTTGAATTGATTACAACATTTATAGTTTTATAATTTCGGTATAAGGTTTTTTTATCATTTTGTAACATATGTTTCGTGACGCCATGAATGCATCACTATTAGTGACTATGCGTAGCTATTAGATTAATTTATTTTGAATGTATAACTAGTGACATCAGGGTCCCGTAACACAAATTTGAATGAACAATTCTGATTGGTTCCTATTCAGTCTAGTGAAGAAAATACGCATGCAACGACGATCTTGATAGGCTATTTCATTTAGCGATTAATCGCTAACCTTTGTGTTATCTCGCCTAGTTAGTTCAACATGAAAACAAGAGCAAATGGGTGTCATATTTTGAAATGCACTTCTTGTGCCTGTTATACGAACCGTAACAACCGTCTTAGATGAATATCTCTACGATTGATTGAATTGACTACAATGTACAATTAATCATGAATACCAAGCGTACGATCAATCGCAAACCTTTGTGTTACAGGACCATTGTAGACTTATATACTGTATAAATGGGAATGGTATAGGTATCGATTATTATCAACTATATAATATAATGATATAGAAAATATCTTATATCTTGATATGCTGAATGTGGAATCTTGTTTTATACTTAAATCAAGAATCACCATTACAGATGAAGGGGGCCTCAAGCTGCAAATCATATTACATTATACAAAGGCTACAATTTGATATTCGATTGTTTTATTCTCTTAGGCCAATATATATTAGAGTGCATTTAGCAAAGCAAAAGAGAAAACAAATATAAACAAATAATATATCCGATTATTTTATGAGATATATAAATGGTGAAGATAGAAAACGAGAGAAAATTGTTCCGAGAGGACAATCTAGAGTTTGGTATTTAAAAACGACCAATGTATATTTGATTAGAATTGAAGTATATCGAGCACATATAGCTATTATTCCTTTTCAATCGAATCTATGGATTCCTCTTTTCATTAAATTGTAAATATGATAACATTGAATCGAGTCTGTTCAAACTGTGTACCTGTTGAAAACTAACTACTTAGAGCGCTTGCAAAAGAATGAGGGAGGGGGGGGGGGTGTAGTTACTGAGAGAGAGGGACCGAGAAGAGAGGGGAACATGAAGATGATTTATTTCATCACTAATTTCGGTAAACCTCCTCCCTCTTAAACATGTAAAGTTAACACTACCAGATTCTGGTAGAATAGTTTTAATAGATAATCACCGAGACACCAACATATATTCTGAGAGTTTCTAGTAAAAAACAAGAAAAAAAGTTGAGGAAGGGGAGGGGGGGGGGGGAGGGTGTCATCTCGAATACATTTTGTGTTAAATTTGCTAATGACGGCTTCCGGCACATAGGTAAGTGATATAAGTGTCATGGCGACGAATGTGATGGTAATAATTATAATAGATGATGTGATGATGGTGATGATGATGATGATTAAGGTGATGATGATGATGATGGTGATGATAATGGTAATGTTGAGGGTAATGATGATGGTGATTGTGATGGTAATGATGATGATGGTGGTGGTGATGATGGTAATGATGATGATGATAATGATGGTGATGATGATGGTAATGTTTATGGTAAAGATGATGGTGATTGTGATGGTAATGATGATGATGGTGGTGGTGGTGATGATGATGATGGTAATGATTATGATGATAGATGATGGTGATGATAGTGATGATGATGATGATGATGGTGGTGATGAAGATTATTCAAATGATGGTAGTCGTGGTGGTGATAGGGGGGTGGAGGTGAGGATGGCGATGATGACTATGATGATGACAATGGTGGCGGTAGTGGTGGTGGTGGTGATGTGATAGGGTTGGTGGTTGTGATGACGATGATTATTATTATTACTACTATCGTTATGAAGGTAGTGATTGTCGTGGTGGTGTTATTGATGATGATAACGATAATAGTGGTGGTGAAGATGATAGCGATAATGATGATGACAGTAGTTCTGATGATGGTGGTGGTGGTAGTGTTTAGGATGATGACGACGACAACGACGATGAGGATGATGAAGATAGTGGTGGCATGGTGGTGATGAAGATGGTGGTAAAAATGGTGATGATGACGACGACGACGATGATGGTGATGTTGATGATGACGGTGATGATAAGTTATAACTGAATAACCATCGTTAATACGTATGGTGATGATAAACAGAGATAATTGTGAAGGAGGATAATTGAGATATAAATTGCCTTTTGACGCGATGATCATAAGAAAATAAAATAAGATTATAATGTTTTCATTAATCTATATATATTAAAAACAGCAAATTTATCTCAACTGACATGCGCATAAAATAACCTTTATTAAACAAATCATCAAACGTAAATAAATATTTAAGATAAGGAAGAACTATCGGTGGACACTTCGATTTAGAGCTGATTATTAAAGTGGCCCATATACGAACGCCCAGGGAACAAGGGAAAAGAGACGGGGAAAAAAGAGAATGGCAGAGAAAGAGAGAGAGAGGGGGATGAAAGAAGGAGAAAATAGAGAAATAAATGAATAAAGAAACAAAGATGGATAGAAAGAAAAAAGTGAGAAATAAAAAATAAAGGAACAAAGATGAAAAAAAGTGTAGGAAAGAAACAACGAAACAATAATATCGGTTTTTCGAAATAACTCAAAGTAAGACTGGTTTCAAATCTGTGTATGATGGCGCTATTCAAACTTCTTGAACGGCGTCATTACTTCGGGTACACTTAATATTACAAGGTCGTTTATGATTGAGAGTGCGTGATCTACTTGATGATTTAAGTTTTTTTTTCATTATCGAATCGTAATAAGATAGTTGAAAATAAATCATAACTATTCGGATACCGATGTGTCTTATTATAGCAAAAATCTAGTAGAAATTGTATTCATCTCTTGACCTCATTAATTTGGATCTTTGTTATTTATCTAGACCAGCGCTTCTCAACCGATGGGCCGCGAGAAACTCCAGATGGAGGAAAAAAATAATAGGGGAAAAACTATAGTAGGGCCTATATTTCACAAACGTGTCCGAATATATACCCGATCATGGAGGTAGAAAACTACCTCCATGGTCCGATCGGTCTACGTGGGTCAAACAAAACTAAAGCACGCTTAGGTATCATGTATGTTACAAAGCCTACTGTAACACATGCACACTATGATGGTTTAGATCTAACCTTGATGTGAACCTCGTGTGCATGTATTTTGTGAATGTAGTTAATTGTCGCCCATTTACCGGACATTTGCGATGCGGATTAGTTCTCAAACTGTTTGTTTCGAATGTGCTTTAGAGATTTGTGTTCACATTTCACGAATTTTTTTTTTTTCATCAAAATTGACGTTTTCTTAAAATTTTGGTTGGTGGGCCTCGATAAAAAATCTGAGAATCAAAGTGGTCCTCGATATATATATATATATTTTTTTTTTTTTGGGGGGGGGAACGCTGATCTAGACAGTGTTACAGTGGAACTCCAAAGTTAGTGAATCCTACCAAAAATGAACATAATATGTATTTAAAATGTTCAAGTTTTGCCATGTAATAATGAATTCAGGTGATCAAATTCAATAAAGTTTGTTTCTATGGGCTCGCTGTACATTGTAGTGATGTTGTCTATATTCAACACTCAGGATGAAGGAGTGCATTCTGTGGCGGGGTTCACTAACCTTTGAGAAGGAATAGTGGACAAGGAACGGGAGCCACTATTACTAAGGTATTAAGAAATAAAGCTAGAAAAATATACAAAGAAAGTACTACCCCCCCCCCCGAACAGACAAAGAAAAACTTTAAAAGGAAAGAAAGAACAACAATGAGAGGCAACAATAAACATTGAGAAAATATCTTTCCTATAATAAAACAGAATGAAAACAAAAAAGGGGAGTTGGGAGAGAATGTGAGAAGAGTGGATCAGGAGTACATGAGATGAAACTAGAGCGAGAATCAGAGATGAGAGAAAGATACAAACATATTTTTAATATAATTATCCCAACACAAACATTACTGAATGATTTTCTTTTACTCAAACAATTAAAAAAAGAGCATAAAACCACAATGTCACGAAACAATATCGACATACAGATCTTTAAAGATTTTTGTTCTTGTTACCGAATAAAGATCTCTCAAAATATGGAACATTTAGTCAGGTACCACAACAGAATATCTTCTTGATAGAGAAATAGTAGATGCATTACAATATTGAAAATATCAAATCATCCATGCTGAGATTTTTACACATGTAGACAAAAATTGTGAAAAAATTACCTACTTTTTACATAATCAGATATCTAAATGATGAAAACAGATTCTGTCTGTAAAGGAAAATTGGAATATTCAAGTGAGGTAACCTAATGAAATATTTTCTTGATAGAGAAAAAGAGATGCACATCCAATATTGGAAATATCAAATCATCCATTCTGGGATTTATGCATATGAAGGGAAAAACACGGAAAATTGACTCTTTTGTTTTTTGCATAATAATATCTGTAAATGAGTTACACTGAAAAGGCATACTCTCTTTTAATAAAGGAAAATTCGAAAATTCAAGTAAGGTAGCCGAATAAAATATCTTCTTGATAGAGAAATAGAGTTGCATGCATACAATATGAAAGATAAAATCATCCATTGTGGGATTTTGCACATGAAGACAAAATGCCTAATTTGATAACGACGCCCCTTCTATCGATGAATAAATACATAACGCGCAGTTCAGTTCAAAGGTAGCTGATAATACCCAGTTATATTGTTATAGGATGTTCAAAGTGGGTGTGTTTGACTTGTAGTTGAATTTGTATTGAAGTACGACAATATTATGAACCTAGACCATTGCGTTGTATCACGAACTTGACGTTTCAATATACGTTAGAACTGATAGACATTTAGGAATTTAGATCTCGTGTTTGTAAATTAATTCAGCGATGGCTGAGAAGTGTGGATCAGAGAAAGCATCAAGCTCTTCACCGAACCTGATATGTCCATTATGTCTTGATATATTTGTCGAGGCAATAATCCTGACTTCATGTGGACACACATTTTGTAGGCAATGTCTCAAGAAATATGATCTAACCCACCAGGACCTTGATCACATGGTCTGTCCTCTCTGCAGGGAGATCACCAAGTTGTCCGCCAACCGTGTCGATGATCTCCGCCTCAATGTCTCCATCAACGGATGCGTAGACGATTACCACGCCAAGTGTGGAGGGATGAACGCTGTCCTCGAGATGCGACAAAAATGTTCTGGTTGCAAGCTTCAAGGAGATGCTGTCTCATTCTGCAGAACTTGTAATAACTACATATGTGATAAATGTTTGCAATGTCATCAATATCTGTCAGTCTTTGAAGATCATGAGGTTGTCTCCATGGATGATGTCATCGAAGGGAAGGTCAGCATTGGTCATTTATTCGAGAAGTGTTCCATCCACAAACAAGAGAACAAAGATATGTTTTGTGAGGATTGTAAGGTCCACGTCTGTCACAAGTGCGTACTCGTTGATCATCAAAATCACAAGATCAAGAACCAGGTTAACTTTGAGCAGGAGTTGCGACGGAAGGTAAATTTATTCATAATTATCACAGTAAAAACTGTTTAAAAATCCGTATCGCTGTTTACTATTTGAACCTTATAGTAGTTGTTTAGAAGTTTAAACAACCTTGCTTATTTTTTTTTGAGAATCAAATATAAATAAATCCATAATTTATTGTTCGAAATAGACATTAAATGAAGTACTCCGAAAATTTGCTTTGCCCAATTGATCGTGGGCCCGGCGGCCGCTGTGCAGCGCCAGATCGACGAGGCTCTATCCCTTTAATTGTTGAACGCCAAACAGGGTAGCAGCAACTCCCATCTTTTTGCGTCTTTTGGTCTGACGCGGCCGGGGTTTGAACCCCGACCTCCCGGTTGTGAGACGGACGCTCTACCAACTGAGCCAACACATCAAATTCAAACATCAAATTCAAACTGTGCTTATTAATATTTTTTAAACACTTGCGTATTCTATTTAAACAACTACCTGTAGGGTTGAACACCATTGTATAGAACAATAAACAGCATTTTATACACACATTTTATACAGGGCTATTTTCTATTGAAAGTTAGATTGATAATTAAATGTTCAAACTCAAACTTTGCGGTTTAAGATATTAAATTATTTAAATTAGTACTGTAAGGTTTAACAGCGTTGCATATAAATTTCAAACAGCATTTTTACTGCGTATAAAAGGTAGATTTAGTATGGTTATACACTGATATCAAATATTGAGGGTGATCTTTGATATCGAAAAGAATAAAGAGCAATTATAGTTTTTGATAATGATTATGATCGTGAGGACGATAATAATGAAATAATTGGACTATTACTACTACTACTACTACTACTACTACTACTACTACTACTACTACTACTACTACTACTACTAATTATACTACTACTGCTACTACTACTACTACTACTACTACTACTACTACTACTACTACTACTACTACTACTACTACTACTACTAGTACTACTACTACTACTAGTACTACTACTACTACTACTACTACTACTACTACTACTACTACTACTACTACTAATAATAATACTACTACTAGGGGCGGATCCACCCTCTGCCAATAGGGGGGGGGGCCGAATTTTTTGTTTACCCATATTTTCCCCGATCGGTCGCTCAAAGTTGATTGTTTCTTTGAAGGGGTTGTCCCAGTGGCGTGATGAGCCAAAAAAAATGAGGGGGCTCGAAATGGCGTATCGCGTAAAATTGATAAGAAGTTACGAACGAGCAAAAATTTTTGGTATTTTAATTACAAAAATTCAAGTTCTTGATAGATTTGAACATAATATTTGGAAAATAATATTATATTTCACCCTTTTCCCTTTCCTTTTCTCTTTTTTTCGTGATCGTGATCGTGATTTTTTTTTTTTTGTTTTTTTTTTTTTGGGGGGGGGGGCAAAACGCCAATGTCCTAACAGTAATTTCTTAGCTTTATTCTTATGTAGCAATTTCATAAGCCCTATTAAAATAGTGTGAGCGCGAAGTGCGAGTTAACAATTTTGAAATTTCATGTATTTTGTCCTGAAAATTCAGTTGAACATTCTGGGCAATGTTTGTAAACTTGAAGAAGATGCGTATGTAACTAGATAATTACTGCGAGCGCGAAATGCGAGCAGAAATGTTTATAATGCGTTCTGGCCTTGTCGAAGAGGGACCCGTTAAGGACGATTTGCAGTTAGCCATATACATATTTCAATGATTATATAATGCGAGCGCGAGTTGAAATTTTTTGACGTTCCGGCCTAAAAAATTAAGGTTCTTTGCATTTTTTGTAATCATGAATGGTATAAGTATTATAACCAAACAATCGATGCGAGCGCGAAGAACGAGCGGAAAAAAAAAATAGATTTTAAACTTAAAAAAGTGACACTCTCTTCATGTTTTGTAAATCATGAAAAAATGGGTATAACTTGATATCTTCCTACATTAATAATGTGAGCGCAAAGGGTGAGCAGAAAATTGTTGATATTCTGATCTGACACTGGATATAATGTATAGGCTCATAATGATTGAAATAGAGAACAAGCTGCGTATCTGAATAAACATGATTGCGCGTGTTACAGATTTCGACCTAGAATCTCGGCTTTCTAAATACCCTTTTTCATCATGAAAATCAATAAAGCGAGCGCGAACCTCGAGCTTAAAATATTTGATATTCCAATCTGAAAAAAGGTCAATTTAAGCTCTGTATTTCAAGCACTTTGTAGGAAAAATATGAGGTGGATATGAATCACAGTTAAAAAAAGATCTGATATGTTTCATTATTATTACTTTGAGTTTTGACATAGGACAGGGACATTCTAAAAACATTATGTCATCATATTTTTGATAAACTGTCATGAAATGGGGATTTTTAGTAGTTTGTTATATAATTAATATTGAGATATACAAATCAAATCACCAATCAAAATGCGAGCGTGCAGCGTTAGCTATTACGTTTTGACAATTTGACCTGAATAGGGATATTTGAAAACTTTATGGAATGCAGGAAAATAATAGGTACCTGACAAATCAAATTTTGCGAGCGCGCAGCGCGAGCAGAAAATGTTAATATTCAGAAGATAAAACAAACTCTTACAGAGCACTTTTTAAAAATCAGTCTGTAAATGAAACAAAATAATGAAAGTTTGAATATCCGAGCTGAAATATGTTTTGTATATTGACTACAAATCACCTAAAAGGCAATGCGAGCGCGAAGCGCGAGCGAAAATTTTATACTGTACAGTGGCATGAAATATTTTTCCCCTCATCTTATTTTATTCACTCGCCTTCCTCCGCTTATGTTCCCCCTTCTTTTTCTTCTTTCTTTGCCCTTCTTTTTCCTTTTTTTTTTTATCTTTGCAGTTTTTATTCGTCACAAAAATAATCAAAGTATACAAAAAATATAGTTGCACTTCAATCAAACAGAACAATTGTACATACAACATAATCTTAATTTACAAGAAAATTGTACCCTAGCGCTGCCGACAGGACGATCCATTAACCGAAGAAGAAAAGGGGTACGGTAATACCCAACGGTCCAGTGTCATCCAGGCGGCATCACCGGGGTATAGCGCAACCCCCCAAAATATGACATTTTCATGTATTAACATGACCGAAAGTATGACATAAAAAACACCACTACAACATGAACAGAAGATAAAACAAAGTCACAAAAAACGATTTTACAAAATATTAATCTACAGTGGTTACAAATTATGCAATGGAAAAATACTTGTTTATGTTTTTCCATTTTACATTGTGTTTATAGAGTTTGTTTTTCTTTTTTGCAATAATTTCTTCAGTAACTTTATAAGATAAAAGATAATAATTAAATTGTTTTAAACTAGGGAGAGTCTCTTGGTATTTACATCGCAAAATGAATTGTTTACCAAGTAAAATTAGAAAATTAAATGCTAAGGTGGATGGACTAAGTGGTTCTAGTAATCCAAATAAAACAGTATCTCGTGAAAGGAAATAATTAGGATTAAAATCAGTCACTCGCATACGCAACGCATTCCAAAAAGATGCTATTTTAGGGCATGCAAAAAACAAATGATCCAATGTCTCGGGTGTCGCATTGCATAATGAGCATAATGCATTGGTTTTCTTTCCTATTTTTGTGAGCCATTCATTTGTAGGTATTAAGTTATTTAAAATTTTATAGTGTGTGATTCGAAGTCTGGTGTCAATAGTGATTCGTAATGGAAGAGTGAAAAATTTGGAAGTCTGTTGCCTATCGACGTTGTAACGTTGATTAAAGCGAGTAAACAGGTTTCAGAGTTATTAATGTTTAAAAAAGTGCGATAAAATTGCTCTGTCGATATATTCTGAATTTGTCTAAATGCAGATTCACAGAAAAGAGAAGGGAAATCCTCAGATTCTTTTACAAGATGATGGTAGTTTTGTTGTAAAAAGAAAACTTTCCATTTCCCTGGCATTATTTTATAGCAATCTAACAATTCAAAATACTCCGTAAACTTTAACCCCCTTTCCTTCGCTTCCCTCCAGCGTAGTGGGCGTCCAAATTCATCTAACATATCAGTAATTTTGGTGAATCCCTTTTCTTTTATGTTTGGTCTATAGATATATTTTTCTTTAAATGTGATATATTGATTGTTCCATATAAACTCATTGGTAATATCTATTTTCCTTTCCAATAAACTCCATGTTTGTAAAATGTCCATCAACCAATTTGACACTTCAATATTCAAATATTTCATATCAAAATTACAAAAAAAAATGTATTCTCCACCGACAGGTGACAACAATTCTAAACATATATCTTTCCAGCCCTTCGAAGTTGAAGAGAAAAGTCTCGAAACCCATTTCATTTTCTGAGCTTGAATAATCGATTTGATGCAAGTCATCTTTAACCCCCCGTCATCGTATTCTTTAACCAACACTTTACGTTTTACTCTATCAGGACCACCCCAAATGAATTCATACAGTAATGTGTTCACCTTATGAATAAATGAATAAGGTATAGATAATATGCTGGCTGCATATAACAGCTGAGAGGTAGCAAAAGTTTTTACAATTTGGATTTTCCCGTATAATGATAAATTCCTGGCTTTCCATAAATTTAGTTGAGATTTAATGTTGGATAAAATTCTTTGTAATTGCGCCATTCTATCATCGAAAGAGTAAGAGATGTCGATTCCAAGAATTGTCAAAACGTTAAAAAACTTTATATCTATTGGTATAGATGGGTTTTGCAAACTGAATTGTCCTATAAACATTGCTTTCGTCTTATTGTAATTCAGTGAGAGTGATGAACATAATTGAAAATCATTTAGAGCTTCCGTGAGGTGATGATACGATTCAAAGTTTGACAAATAAAATGTCATCGGCGTACATAGACAACTTAATTTCATGAGTATTTTTTTATCTTATGCCTTGAATGTTTTCATTTTTTCTTATGCTTATGGCTAGCGTTTCTATAGCTAATATAAAAAGATATGGAGATAAAGGATCCCCCTATCGTATTCCTTTTCCTACCGTAAAATATCCAGTTGAAACGTTATTGTTCATCACACAGCTTTCAGTATTTTTGTAAAGAACATTGACAAAATTGCAAAAATTATTTCCAAAGTTAAAACATTTCAAAACTTCTATCAAAAATTGGTGGTTCAATGAGTCAAATGCTTTTTTAAAATCGAGGCTTAATAACATACCGCCCAAACGCTTAAGCCTAGTATAGAACATTGTCTCAAGTACTGTTCTCACGGCTTCATCTATGTATCTATTTTTAACAAAAGCTACTTGATCAGGATGAATGATAGATGGTAAAATATTTTTCAGTCTCTGTGCCAAGGCTTTGGAGCCGATCTTGATATCAACATTTAGTAAAAAGGTAATTTTTTTTCCCTTAAAAATGTAATGGTGGTTGTCATTATTGCACATTTTGAATGGTCATCTGCAATGAAAGCGTAAAAAAAAAAAAATTTACAAAGTACTGTATAAAATGATTAAAATACAAAACATTATTACAATAGCAGAAATTCTGAATTGTAGTAACAATGTTTACACAATAGGTGGCCTGTAACAAATTCCAAATATGTATTACAATTAAATATTAAGAAGTATAAATAGAATGTGCACTTACAAAAGAAAAAGAAATTGAGAGGGGAAAACAAACGAATGATCGAGAAAGAGAGTCGGGAGAAAAACAATAGGAGAGGGTGAGAGAGAGAGAGAGAGAGAGAGAGAGAGAGAGAGAGAGAGAGAGAGGGAGAGAGAGTGGTACTCAGGAGAGATAAAACAAGATGGAGTGTATGAGAAAGTGTGAGAGAGCGGGTGAATCAAATAAATAGAAAAAAGGTAGTCAGAGCTGTACAAGGTATAGGAAGATAAAGCGAGGGAAGCAGACAATTGCGAATAGAAAACATAATTCTCACAACAACATAACTCTCACAAGAGAGTTATGGGCCTATAGTTTTCAATAAACATTTTGTCCTTCCCCTTTTTTGCTATAAGTGTAATTATGCCTTGCCTCTGTGACGTAGACATCATTCATCGTTCAAAACTGTAATTAAGAATATCTACGACCAACTGTCCAAGTTTGCTCCAAAAATGACAATAAAATTCGACAGTTATTCCGTCGTTACCGGGTGATTTGTTCTTAGCCATGGCAAATAGAGAAGAAGTACATTCCGAAAGAGTTAATTCTTTCTCGCATAAGTCACGCTGGTTTGGCGATAACTTGGGTATACAATTTGACTCCAAAAACTTACAGTTACCAAACGATTTGGGGTCTTCTTTTTTATATAAGTTTGCATAAAAATTCTTAATGTGAGTATTCACTTTCAAAGTATCGGTTAAAATTTCACCCCCTACTTTTAGTCTATTTATTGTTGATCTTGCCTTGTTGGCCTTTTCCAAGTTTAAAAAGAATTTGCTGTTTTTTTCTCCATATTCTACCCAGATTGCGCGGGACCGGACTATTATACCATCTTTTTTTTTTGCTCCGCCAATAGGAGGGGGGGGGGGGAGCCGGGCCCCTCGGGCCCCCTGGATCCGCCTTTGACTACCACTACTACTATTACCACCACTACCACCACTAATAACTAATAATAATAATATTTTTAATAAAAACTATAATAATGATAATCATTATTATGATAATAATGGATGCTGTTGATTACACAATGATAATGATTATAATTTGTAATACCATCATCAATATTATAACTGTTGCATCTAATCCAGTTGTTTTTTATTCTTTATGTGAATTACAGTGATGCTTACTATCGTTATTGTTTCAATGTGAAATGCAATTTATGGATACATGTGGTCTCCTTTCAAGCTTATTCAGAATATTGTCTGTTATTCTGTGTGATTTACTTTCGTTTCGTATATAATTTGTTGTTTTATCCTTTAAGGATCCAAATCTAACTCGCTGTGTTTACTTATCACACTTTCAATTCATATAGGTGACAGGCCTTGCCCAACGCTGTGCTGACAAGAAAACAGAGCTAGAGAAGAACATTCAGAACATAGAAATACAACGTCATGAGGTACACACTGCAGTGCAAACACTACTAGATGATGTCAGAC
The DNA here is from genome assembly GCF_037042905.1 of Lytechinus pictus. Classification (NCBI taxonomy): domain Eukaryota; kingdom Metazoa; phylum Echinodermata; class Echinoidea; order Temnopleuroida; family Toxopneustidae; genus Lytechinus; species Lytechinus pictus. Next base: position 21,043,349 of record NC_087258.1, read on the forward strand.
AAGCCTACAGCATCAAGGCCAAGGAGCTGGAAGAAAATCTTCGAAGTCTTACCGACCAAATAAATGCCTTAGAACGTAGTTTTGATGACGACCTCGACGTCTTGAAGTCAAAAGATCGACAGAGGATCAAGAGTATTTGTAGCTCAATTACTTTGGTAGATAATGACAGACTGGGTCATCTTGAGACAGACACTCTATCTGCTCATATCTTGCTCTGTAAGGAGCTGGATGCCATGCTGAAGGAGGTTACTGATCACACTTCTGCGGAAGTTATTAAGAAGAAAGCACAGGAGAAGAGGTTCAAACCAGCAGACGATACTCGTCTTGACCTCGGGAGTATCTCAGGATCAGATCCCAAGATGGAAGTCATTCAGTGTGTTGATCTACGGGGAGCGATGCTCGGTATGGCAATGCACTCCAATAGCACTGTCGCTATCGGGTATGGGTATAATGCACGAGGTATTGATATCATTGATTCAAATGGTGGTAAGCAGCAGTATAGTAACACACCCTTAAGTGACATGAAATGTTATGATCTGGTGTTCCAACGGGACGGGTCGTTATGCGTGTCGACTGGTTCTACAGAAGCCCACATCTACTCTCCCCTTGGCTCCAGGAAAGCAACAATCCACGTGAGAGGCAATGGGTTTTATTTTCTCAAAGTTAACAAAAGTCCATCAGATGAAATCATCATTACTAACTATGGAAAACAAGTCTATATCTATGACCCGACAGGATCCACTCTTAAACACACTGTTCGAACAAAGCACATTACGTGGCAGGCATCTACCACCAGGACGGGTTTGATCGTCACGAGTTCAGGTTGGCACAATCCAAGGATGGTGACGGTCTATGACAGGGATGGGAATGCTGGTGAGTCTCTACAAGCTCCAGAGGATGTCCACCCGTATGCTGCCGTTGATGAGCAGGACAGGGTGTATGTAGCGAGTGTTGATAGGAAGAATAGTAGCGTCGTGATCAGGCTCTATGATCTTGATGGTCTGAACCTGAAGGAAAGAGTTGAATTCAAAGCACTTAATATGACATTGGGTAGTTCTTGGTGTTACTTGGTTTCCCTCTCCCCAGACATGCTCGCCTTTGCTTGTTGGAAGAAGTTATATTTCATCAAGGTATCACTTTAATCCAGATTGTCTCATACCATATGGCATCACAGCCCAATATTGTGTGACATGTAAGTAACTAATCACCTGTTTTACCTCCATGCTTCAATATTCTATTGTTTATTCTAATTTTATGATATCTTATTCCAATGGTAGGATCCATCATGTGACATTCTTAGGAATACACAGACTAGTCACGCTTGCTATAGAACTATCAGTAAAATTCCTTTAAAAATGGGTTCTCCTGGCTGAAAATAGTAAAATCAGAATATATATTATGATATACTCCATAGTATAAAATGGCAAAACGCTGAAAATTTCATCAAAATCTGATAAAACAAACTAATCAATATGTAAGTTTATCGATGTTCTGTGAAAACAGCTCTATGCATGCAATGACCAGTGATAGGTGGGCTGATGTTGTGTGGTCCCAACATTCACATTTCTTATTTCATTAAAGGACATCACAATGTATGTGTGTAAAATATGTTTCAACAATGATGATATTACAAATCAAAGCAGTAACCAATCTTATAACAGTGTCGCCAAAGTATTAAACGCAATGCTGATAAAATTTTCAGTTTTCAGTTTTTTGTTTGTCACTCTCAGCCTGAGTACCCCTTCATTACTGTATTGATCTATATTATGTAAATAATTTTGGGTGTATATATATATAAAACATGTTGGTGAGGATTATTTTACTGGACTGCGGAGAAAGTGTGATTGGTTGGTTGTTAGTAATCAACCAACCAGTGAACAGACGGCTTAAGGTCCTCTTCGAGGGACCTGATAATAATATCGTATAAAAGGGCACTAGCGCTCTGACTTGTCATCTAACCCACTCCACCGGAGTGAGAGACCAACATAGGCCAACGATTCATGTCTGCGTGTTTATAAGCAACCATATCCTTGAGGCATAGCCATGTATCTGATTCAAATTTGTTTTGTTCATATTCTCGTAGTTACAGTATATGGACATCAACATATTTCCTTAAAGCGTTGGATATATTTGTTATCATGTTTATTTCATCATGTAATGACTTCATAATTTAATCGGTTGTTAGGCGCAACGAACTTTTCTATTGAATTTTATCATTATAATGCATATGATGATGACCCCTGAAGAATACAATGTGAACGTGTAATCACTTTGTAAATAAGCTCCAATATAACATACACTGTAAAACGCTGTTTCAAATCTTAAGCACGTTATTTAAGCCCATCACTGTAACAACTATTGTTTAAACTTTTTAAAGAAATTGTTTAAAAAGTTTAAACAATTACAAAAAAAGTTTAAACAACTTGTTGTTAGAGTGACAGACTTAAACAATGTGTTTTTTTTACTGCTAAGTGACTGTGTAAAATTTGTACATTTTGATTATGTTCACTCTCTGTTGTTTCATGTTGTGGTTGGGTTGTTAGGTGGTTTTACTTGACTCGAACATCAGAGAGTAGTTAGATATTTTTTACAGGTAGCATGGAGGGTACTTTATTACTCAGCATGAGTGCGCCCTCTAACTGAATATACATTATAGGTTATCAGTTGAACAAATCACATAAACGGGATACTGTTACATGTGTCACATGGGCTGTTATTCTGATAGCGATGGTCAGGCAAAATGAATTTTAATGATTTAATCGATACATAGTATACATATATATATATTCCATATTCTAATTGTTATCGTAGAATGTACATATCCATTACCATATTTAAAAAAAATGTTATTTATCAGTTAATGACTATTCAAGAGATGAGTCATAAATGTTTGGCTCAGCGAATTTTTCTATTTGTTTTGGAATTTGATCATAAGCCTATATGAGATATGATAAGCTGTATATATGTGCCGTAATTGTTGGCATAGCGAACTTTTCTATTAGTTTCTGAATTTGATCATAAGCCTATATGAGATATGATAAGCTGTATATATATGATCAATTGTTGGCATAACGAACTTTTCTATTAGTTTCTGAATTTGATCATAAGCATATATGAGATATGATAAGCTGTATATATATGAGCAATTGTTGGCATAGCGAACTTTTCTATTAGTTTCTGAATTTGATCATAAGTCTATATGAGATATGATAAGCTATAAATCTATGTAGAGTATATTCTGTTGTCTCCTATGAGGAAGATCAAAATAAAAAATCACTTTGCTTAACATAAAATTTGTACATTTTTATTTCATGTTCACACTATGTCACATTATGTGTTTTTTTTTCTTCAATATGATCATGATGATATCAAAATATCAGTCACGCTGTATTATTCACTTTAAATTGAAACTTTATTTACCAAAATCTTCATTAAAAAAACATACAAATCAAGAAATATGGATATTTCAAATAAAATACATTTTAACATAAAAAAGAATATTTGAGAAAAGTCGATGGATCACAGAAAGTGACATAGAACTTAAAATTAATGATCATGAAATTTACACAAAACAACACAATAAAAATAAATGCAGACTGGAAATACAGAACAAACAAACATAATATGAATATTATAATTGATTCTATATCAGTATACCATTAGTATTATAATGTCTGCATTAAGTGGATTTTAAAATAAATGTCTTTTAAGGCTTTGTACAGTTTTGCACTGTTTGATATTTTGAGGAGCTTATTCCAAATAATGGGACCCCTACATGTATATAAAAATATATTGTTTGAGAAAGAATAATGACCATATATTGCACGAGTATCAGCTAAATTTCTAGTATTATGTTTATCTATGTTGGTTTGAAAAAAATATCAAAATTATTAGGCAAAAGGTTGTTACAATAGGAATGCATAAAAACAGATAATTGAACATTATGTAGTAAGGAAATTGGGAGAATATTTAATCTTGAGATAAATGATTTAAAACTTAATATATGCTCAATTCTATGATGCCCTCCTCTCCTGTAATGTCTGAAGATTTGCTTTATTTGTGTATATATATGCCAAAAAGTCACATTTCAGAAAAGGTGTCAAATTTATATTTCTAAGTATAAATAAGCTTTTTTTTTGTCTCGGCTGCACAGCAGAGCGAGACTATAGGCGCCGCTTTTCCGACGGCGACGGCGGCGTCGTCAACATTGAAATCTTAACCAAGGTCAAGTTTTGTAAATGCCATCATTACTTAGAAAGTATATGGACCTAGTTCATGAATTTTGGACACTATATAGGGGTAATCAAGTGTTACCGAATATCCTGCCCGAGTTTCAAGTCACATGATTAAGGTCAAAGGTCATATAGGGTCAATAAACTAAACCATGTTGGGTGAATCAATATCGAAATCTTAACCAAGGTTAAGTTTTTGAAATGTTGTCATAACTTCAAAAGTATATGGACCTAGTTCTTAGACGCAAGGGTAATAGTGTATCACTGAATATCCTTCCTGAGTTTCATGTCACATGTTTAAGGTCAAAGGTCACTTAGGGTCAACAAAGTTTGGCCATGTTGGGGTTATTTGAGGAATTGTCATCATAACTTTATAAGTTTATGAATCCAGTTCATGAAACTTTAACATAAGAGCAACCATGTATCCCTGAATATCATGTGCAAGTTTCGGGTCACATGACCAAGGTCAAAGGTCACTGAACTGAATAGGGTCAATGAACTTTGACCATATTGGGGGTATTGGAGGAATTGTCATCATAACTGAAATTTTATGGATCTAGTTCATGAAACTTAGCCATAAGAACAATCAAGTATCCTTATACATCCTGTGCTAATTTCAGGTCACATGACCAAGGTCAAAGGTCATTTAGCGTCAACAAACTTTGGTAATGTTGGGGTTATTTGTGGAATTGTCATCATAACTTTAAAAGTCTATGGATTTAGTTCTTGAAACTTGGACATAAGAGCACCAATGTATCCCTGAATACCCTGTGTGTGTTTCAGGAACATGGCCAAGGTCAAAGGTCATTTAAAGGTCAATGAACTCTGGCCGTGTTGGGAGTATGTGTTGAATTGGCATCATAACTTAGGAAGTTTATGGTACTTGCTCATGAAACATCGACATAAGGGTAATCAAGTATGAATGATAGTTTTGCACAATCCTTAGGTCACATGACCATGGTCAAAGGTCATTTTGGGTCAATGGACATAATATTTTATTATCTTATTAGTCTTTTCTTCTGTGAAAAATTATTCATTAGCTTTTAAATTGAGGAACTTGGCACAATGAGAGCAGCAGTCTAAATTGAGAATCCCCAAATGAAATGATACGCTCATTGCATTTCTTAGTAACAATTGTTTTGAATTTTGTTTCCATTTATCAATATGATTGTCACATACTTGTTATTCGCTTAGCTACCAATGTCATTGCTTTGTATTACTTTGGGAAGGGATTCGAGTATCAATCTGAAAACGGATCGAGAAAAGGAACAAATATTCATTTTGCAAGAGGAAATTATCAAACATGCTTTGATAAAAGATCCCTTTTAAGTGAAATTCATGGCAATCATGCATGGTCGCATGCACCATTAAAAGTTGAATATTCCTCATCTGCAGATAACGTATATTTTGGGGGTATGTTTAAAACTTTGCAAAAGTAGGTTACATTTTAATAGAACTTTCATTTTGGTTCCATACTGTATTTCATGCATGAAATTAAAGGATCACTCTTGTACGTATCTCTCCTAAATGAGCTTTTCTTCTGTGTAAATATTTTTGGAGGGGAAATGCATGCAGTCGAGTTATTCTTTCCATTGGCAATTTAGTCATTTAAATGTTATTATGTATATATGTCACATAAGTATGTGTCATGTACATATATTTCATTTTATAATGATTTTATTTATTAATGGGTAAAGGGGGCTTAAAGTAAATTATTCACACGCTTTGTTTATCACACGTTCATGGGTCATGCTTACTTTGCTTTTAAATGTATACCCAAATACGTTTTATTCATTTATTCATGTATATTGTCACATTATTGCTCTCATTACTGTGATTAGACCTCTATAGGAAGAACAGCATCATTATGAATGACTCTGAATAATATTCACATTTGTAATTCTTCATGTACACTCTATATTATCTTGGTGTTATTCTGATAATAAACCCAACCCAACCAAACCAAACAATAATGTAGAAATAATTATCAATCCAATATTACCACTACAATAGCTACAGCTGCATAATTGATATCATAAAGTCAAGTGATTTTATCATTAGTTTAGGAGAAGAGAGACAATGAGAGAGCTTGCTAACAAAACGACTGATCAGTATTCGTGTAAATCGCATACTCACGAAGTTTGAATTGATTCTATTGATATCAAGATTTCATTAAATTCTGAATGTAATCAAATTCAATTTAGTTTGTTCCACCTTTGTTCCATCTTTTCCATACGATCTCGTAGGTTTACGAAATAAAGAGAGAGAGAGAGAGAGTCCGAGAGGCAATCAGAGAAAAGGGGGAGAGAGAGGTATATAAAGAGGGGGGGGGGGGAGAGGGAGGGGGGGATGATCATTTTAAGCATTGTCTGACGTGTAGGAAAAGTTATTACACGTAACTATACGATTGTCAAAAATAAATCAACCGAAATAGAATTCCAAATATTTGGAGGGCATGTCCTATTGTGCCCCACCCTTATTATTTATTTATCCATTTATTTATTTATTCATTCATTCATTCATTTATTTATTCATTTATTTATTTATTTCATTTTATCTCATTCTATTTTCACATTTAAAAAAAAAAAAATATTTATTTATTTATTTATTTATTTATTCATTTTTATTATTTTTTATTATTATTATTTTTTTTTTGGGGGGGTGGGGGACTTGTCCCCTCCCCCTAGTTTGACCACCGTGCTAATTGAGGCGCAGCTCTATATGTAAATGGGTGTTTTGAGGCCCCACCCGAACCTTAAAATAAGACAATGAATAACGACAATATATATGCATGTACACACATATTGAGTAATGCAGTATCCCATTTATGTCTTCAAGTTCTCTAAGAATATGCAAATTTTAGAACACAGTCTAAATTCAGAATACATTCATGCACTATCACAATGCTGGTAAAGTAAGCAAATGAATTTCCCCACGTTCAGTATAATTCCTTGATCTCCCAACCCCGTTTCCGATAAATTACAATACCTCTGTAAAAAAAATGTTTTTTTTAATAGGAAAAACAAGACAAATATAAAAGGTATTACCTCCTTCCTCTTCAAAACTTTTTTTCCGGTTTAACCTATTTTTGCGAACACGAATATACTTCAAAACGGCAACATCAATTAAAGGGATTCTACCTACTGGTATTGAAATAAAATTACTTTTATCGCGTCGCCACTAGCGCACCTAGGGGGGGGGGGGGCAGGGGGGGCACTCTGCCCCCCCTGACGAGTCACAACCCATGCAAAAACGTATCTTTGCCCCCCCTGACGGGCTTGAAAAACCTTTTTTGCCCCCCCCCCCTGACGAGCTTGAAGACCTTTTTTTTTTTTTTTTTTGCTTGTCAAATTTTTTCTGGAACGAAATCCTTTATTTGTGATCGAAGACCTTTTTTTTTCTTTTTTTTTTTTGCTTGTCAAATTTTTGGGCGGACGGTTTTGCCCCCCCTGTGGAAAAACCTAGGTACGCCACTGCGCGTCGCTACCTCGCTATAAGCTGGCTTGCCAAAATTAAATTATTGTTATCAACCTACTAGTATTACCCAATTTAAACTCGGCATTAAACATAATATGGGGGATGTTATTTAGTAAACAACCATTAAGCATCATCAGCTGGCTAAAAGAGCTAGCTCACAACCTTTATATAATAAATTGACAAAAAACATCAACCATGAAGGGCGGCCAGAAGGGATGTCGACCTCTTCGAAGTAGGGGTGATAACAAAGGCCTCACTCGTTCTCTTGACACATAAGGGAAACGTCCCGCCAAGCTGGGTCTGGAGGGCGGCCTGGAGAGATGTCGACCTCTTCGAACTAGGGATGATAACAAAAAGCCTCTTCAGTCCACTCCTCTTGGCACATGGGGGAGACGTCTCTCCGAGCTGGGCTTAGTCGGAGATGCTTCATACAGTGACAGGATATCCCGGGGGGCCACTTCCATTCACGAGTGGATACCATGCGCGACCATGGGGTCTCGAAAAGCACCCTAAACACGAAATTTCCATATTCTGAAAATGCACCCCTTAACAAGTATTGGCGTGTGAAACCCTACCCTTTACAAGTATTGGAAACAGAACGATGTTCTTGGCAAATATTCCCTGAAATGAACTCCTAAACAAGTACAGCAATGTTTTATTGTTATGGGTCCTTCGGTCGTCGGCTTTACCTTATTTGGTTTAGTACGACCCCACCTTCTACACCTCGCGCAAATCAGACTCTAAACACGAAGTGTATATAGGGGCAAAATGGACATCCTTTATAAAACATTTTAATTTTGTTTTATCATTCCCGCAAATTCGACCCTAAACACGTAATTTTCCTAGCGAAATAGACACCCTTATTTCATTATATTTGTGTTTTTGACACCCTTATCACGTTACGTACGTAACGTGCCCTATCGTGAAAAGGACATCCGTTTTACATGTTTTTTGGTCGCGCATGGTATCCACTCGTCAATGTAAGTGCCCCCCCCCCCCCCCCGGGCAGGATATCCACCCAGAGCTCATTGGGAAGGACCCTTTTAGGAAGTGTGGATGGGATCCGCAGGAGCAGCAGGAGCAGAAATAAGGGTCGGGTCAGTAGCAGATGAAAGGAAAGATGACCCTTCCACTAAGGGGGGGGGGGGCAGACCAGTTATCACATTTACGTAAGTTGACTCCATCGGAGCCCTTGATCACACCGAGTCGGACTGAGTGATGTCTTTGTATCCACGATGCAAAACACCAGATGTCTGTGTATACGTCTACATGGGTCGGTGACAAGTTTGGATGTTTGGGTATCTACACCATTACAAATTCGAACGTGCTGTGAAGGGATGGCGAGTTCAGCGGTGGACACTGTAATGCTATTATGATGCCTGTCATCATAAGTTAAACAGCGTCAGCTGGTGGTGGCACTTTTGAGAACGCATGTCGGAAAATGTAGACACCGACACGGAGATTGATTGTAAATAAACGTGATCCTGACTGCACTTATCTGGTATGATTCTATTATTACCGTCCTGAAGATATTATATGGTGTCAGAAGTGAAAAGACTGTTTTATTGAGAGTGTGGAGATCTCTAGAGTTATTGATTATTAGTGACATTTCCAAGGGGAACGACTCCACGTCTGTCAACTGACCGGAAATACCCGCTGTGGAACGTTGCATTCGCTACAGTACAGGACTGTGACCGAGAATAGCATGGAGCAATTAAAACCGCCGTCTCCGTTGGATTTGGAGGCGAGGAATCTCCCTCAAGCTTGGAGGTTGTGGAGGGAAGAATTTGAATTGTTCACAGAGCTTTCAGTCACAGGAGATGATGGGAAAAAAGTGAAACTGTTTCTCTATTTGGTGGGATCTAAAGGTAGAGAGCTATACAAGACCTTGAAGTTGGAGAATACAAACCCATCAACTGGTGCGACGACTGAACCGGTAGTGACATTGCAGGCAGTGCTAGACGCATTCGAAAAGCACTGCAATCCCCCGAAAAATGAAACTGTTGATAGGTATAGATTTTTCACCCGCCAGCAGGCAGCAGGAGAGACATTGGAGCAGTATATCACTGATTTGAAGGTACTGGCGAGCAGCTGCAATTTCCGTGATCTGCATGATTCATTGCTGAGGGATAGGATCATCGGAGGCATCAAAGATGATGCAGTACGGGCGAGACTTCTACGAGAATCCGATTTGACACTGGACAAAGCTATCCAGATCTGTAGGGCTGCCGAACTTTCAAAAGAACGCATGACAGTGTTCGACAAGGCCCAAGATGTGCATGCTGTGAGAAAAGCTAAGATGAATGGAGCTCAACAGAAACAGATAAAGTGCAAGTTCTGTGGGAGATCACATGTCTTTGATAAAAATAAATGCCCGGCATTCGGCAAGAAATGTAACAAATGCCAGAAAGACAACCACTTTGCCAGCGTCTGCACTTCTGCAAAGCCAGCTGGAAAGGTTAGACGTGACAAGAAATCGGTCAATGCAGTTGATGAAGAAGCGGAGGATGTAGAGGAATTCTTCGTAGATGTCATCAGGGCAGCAGACGATACCGATGACTGGTTTGTTGACCTGAAAGTGAACTCCAGAAAGGTGAGATTCAAGTTAGACACAGGGTCCCAGTGTAACATCATACCAGAACTGGTGAGAAAAGAGTTGCAGTCCCCATTACGGAAGTCAAATTCAAGACTGATAGTATACTCAGAGCACAAGATGAAGCCTCTAGGCAAGACTCAACTTATCTGCGAACACAAGTCAAAGTTCTTTGACCTAGAGTGCCAGGTGGTGGAGCTGAGGTCACAACCAATATTGGGCCTACCTTCCTGTAAGCTGCTGGGTTTAGTTAAAAGAACATATGCTGTACGAGAGGAGACTACTGAAGTCAATGACAAGTATCCTCACCTCTTCCAGGGACTAGGGTGCATGCCAGGAAAGCATCAGATTCATGCTCCTAGAATACTTCCCGTAGCTCTGAGGGAGAGGGTCAGAGAGGAACTTAAAAGAATGGAAGACCTGAATGTCATTGAAAGGGTGACACAGCCGACAGCTTGGGTTAATAGCATGGTCACAGTTGCTAAGAAGAACAGCGACAGAGTGAGGATATGTCTTGACCCCAAGGAACTAAACCAAGCTATAGAGAGGGAACACTATCCAATGAGAACCATTGAAGAAGTTGTAGCATGTATCCCCAATGCCAAGATATTCAGTACTCTAGACGCGAACTGTGGGTACTGGCAGCTACAACTGGATGAGGCAAGCTCAGATCTGTGTACCTTCAACACACCATTTGGAAGGTATAAGTACATCAGAATGCCCTTTGGCACTAATTCAGCACCTGAGATTTTCCAAAGGACAATGTCACAAATGTTGGAAGGTTTAGAAGGCGTTGATGTAGTGATGGACGACATCCTAATCTGGGGAACCACAAGGAAAGAACATGATGAACGCCTAGATGCAGTGTTCAGAAGGCTGCAAGAGAACAATGTCAGACTGAATGAAAGCAAGTGTAAGATTGCAGTAGACGAAGTGAAGTATATTGGACACTTGCTGACTGCTAATGGACTGAAACCTGATATGATGAAAGTAGAAGCAGTCAAGAACATGACGCAGCCTGCCAATAAGAAAGAACTTCAGAGATATCTAGGCATGATCAACTATCTTGGCAAGTTTCTGCCAAACTTGTCTGAAGTTACTGCACCCCTGAGGAAACTCTTGGTGAAGGAGAACGACTGGCAGTGGCATCAAGAGCACACTACAGCATTTGAGAAGCTGCAGCAAATGGCAACTGAAGCTCCAATACTGCAGTTCTATGATGTGAATCAACCAGTGACTGTAAGTGTGGATGCATCACAGAATGGTGTAGGTGCGGTCCTTCTACAGAACGAAAAGCCAGTCGCATATGCCTCAAAAGCCTTCACGGACTGTGAAAAAAGGTATGCCCAAATCGAGAAGGAACTGGCAGCAGTAGTCTACGGGGCAGAAAAGTTCCATCAGTATGTTTTCATGAGGAAGTTTGAGATAGAGTCTGATCACAAACCCTTGGAGACCATCATGAAAAAGCCTCTAGCGGACACCCCACCGCGTCTTCAAAGAATGCTTTTGAAGCTACAAAAGTATGATTGCAAGCTAACCTACAAAAGAGGGAAAGAGATGTACATCGCAGATGCATTGAGCAGAGACTTTATCCCGAAGAGTGAAGTCGATGAGGAAAGCCAGGACATAGCAGTCTGCATGGTGGATAATCTACCAATGTCAGCAGCTAGACGAGATGAGTTGGAGAAACAAACACAAGCTGATCCTGAGCTCAGGAAGCTGATGGAGAGTGTTAAGGAAGGCTGGCCTGAGATGAAACAGGATGCAGACAAAGAAATTAGACAGTACTGGCAGTACAGGGATGATATCACTACAGAAGGTGGCCTACTCTTCAAACTACAGAAGGTGATCATTCCTAGCTCAATGAGAAAACTGATGCTGGAGAAACTCCACCAGAGCCACCAAGGAGTGGAAAAGACCAAGAGATTGGCCAGAGATGTGCTGTTCTGGCCAGGCATGAACGCTGATATAGCAGAGCTGGTTGAAAGATGTGACATCTGCAGCAGACATAGAGCCAGCAACCAAAAGGAGCCTATGCATGGTCATGACTTACCTGGGAGACCATGGCAAAAAATTGGAAGTGATCTGTTTGAGTTTGATGGGTCTACTTACCTGATCTTGGTAGACTATTACTCAAACTACTTTGAAATCAACAAGCTGACAAGTACCTCCAGCAAAGCAGTCATAGCTATATGTAAACAGCAGTTTGCACGGCATGGTGTCCCAGACGAAGTGATTTCAGACAATGGACCCCAATATGCCAGTGCAGAATTCCACCAATTCTGTGTCGAATATGGAGTGACACACAAGACATCCTCTCCCAGATATCCACAGAGTAATGGGAAATCAGAAAAAGCTGTGCAGATAGCTAAAAATATCTTGAAGAAGTCAGCAGATGATGGTAAAGATGTTCATCTGGCTCTTCTGGCATACAGAAACACGCCAGGAGACGGCCTTCCCTCACCTGCACAGATGCTGATGGGCAGAAGGACTAAGACAACTATTCCTACATCAGGGAGACTTTTGCAGCCCAGCACTGTAAGCCGAGAGGACATCATGGACAGAAAGAAAGAGCTGCAAAGACGTCAAAAGCAGTTCTATGACAAGGGCACGAAAGACCTCTCTGTGCTCGAACCTGGTGATATGGTGACATACCAAGACGGCAAAGTATGGCGACCAGCTGTTGTCATAAAAAAAGATGAATCACCCCGCTCATACATCATTGAAGGAGAAGGAGGAGTGCATTATCGACGAAATAGACGCCATCTCCAGAAGAGACCTGGATGCCAACTAGGTCATTACTATGATGACCTGGAGGAAGTGGACACCTCTGACAACTCTAACATAGCAACATCTCAGAGATCATCTAGCCAAGATAATACTCAACGTGGACATCGCTACCCGCAAAGAAAGCGAAGACGCCCTGTTAGGTTAGATCTATAGCTGTACGCGTTTATAGGGGCAGAATAACCCCCTTCGTACAGTAGAGTGTTGGGTAGTCCACCCCTTCGCTCACAGGATAGTTTAGTTGACATGTTTTGTGTTAATTTAATGAGGTTTATTGAATGTTCTTCAAGATAACTTCCTCTAGAAAAACTGTGCTAACACTGAGGCAGAATAATCATCAAGTGCAGTTAATACAGTAACAGATAGTCCACCCTGTTACTTGTATTCTTTATTTGTTTTATATTTGTGGTTAATGTACTTTGATGAAATTTAGCAACGCTATCAGGAACCAACACCGGTCAAAGAAAACTTCGAGACAATTACCCCAAATCGCAAAACAACACTGTACTAAAAGGAAACTCTCAAACACTCAACATGCAATAATATTTTAAATTGAACTGGAACTTTTATCATTAAGAAAATTACATGGACTCTAAAATGCATGCTGAATTATTTGGTTTAAATTAAAGATGTTTTGATTAATGTTATTCTTCTTGCATGAAAAGGGGGGTGTAATGATATTATGATGCCTGTCATCATAAGTTAAACAGCGCCAGCTGGTGGTGGCACTTTTGAGAACGCATGTCGGAAAATGTAGACACCGACACGGAGATTGATTGTAAATAAATGTGATCCTGACTGCACTTATCTGGTATGATTCTATTATTACCGTCCTGAAGATATTACAGACACGAGCAAGGAATCATGGCGGTACAACATCTCCAGAGGGCTAAGGATTCAGAGTGGAGTTACTGCTGTCCATGAGATGAGGAGTGCTTTTCAAGTATATTTTTCGATCTAGAGGAAAAATTATTCCAGAAACTGTTCTTAATCGTGTTAATGTTGGGGGCCACAGTGTTGTTCGTAGTGAGCATGCTCGATTTCTAGGAGTAAGTTATCGATAAACGTTTGACTTAGAAACCCCATATAGTCAGTGTGTACAATGGTTTCTCGAGGTGTAGGTGCTATATGTAGATTAAGATTGTTTAGATTGTAAGATTAAGTGTTTTGTCTGAGGCTTTTCTAGGAACTTTCCATAAATACCAGCTTTGTGCTTCCCTATCTGACTTACTGTAATGTATATGGGACAATTATACTTTTGAGACTTACATTGACAAACTAAAAGTTTTACAAAATAAAATTCTTACGCTTATCACCAATTCAATTTTCAGCCATCCTAGTAAACCCTTATTCCTTCAGTTAAAGTTGCTTCCTCTTCTTTTGATGAGTTAGTCAGGTTCAAAGGTAGCTGGGAATACCCGGTACTATTTACAGGAAGTTCGAATTGGGTGTGTGTGTTTTTTTACTCTTGTAGTTGATTTGAATTTGTATTGAACTACACATTAGCAATAACATGAAGTGATCATTGTGTTGTAATGCAAACCTGGCGTTTCAACACGTTAGTACTAACTTGACTTGTATGTTATTCGTTGGAAGTTAGATCTCGTGTTTGTAAATTTATAGCGATGGCTGAGAAGTGTGGATCAGAGAAAGCATCAAGCTCTTCACCGAACTTGACATGTCCATTATGTCTTGATATATTTGTCGAGGCGACAATCTTACTTTCATGTGAACACACATTTTGTAGGCAATGCCTCAAGAAATACGATCTAACCCACCAGGACCTTGATCACATGGTCTGTCCTCTCTGCATGGAGATCACCAAGTTGTACGCCAACCGTGTCGATGATCTCCGCCTCAATGTCTCCATCAACGGATGCGTAGACGATTACCACGCCAAGTGTGGAGGGATGAATGCTGTCCTTGAGATGTGCCAGAAATGGAAATGCACCGCTTGCAAGTCTCTGAAAGACGCTGTATCATTCTGCAGAACATGTAATTGTTATATGTGTGATGAGTGTCTGCATTGTCATCAACATCTTACACTGTTGTTTGGAGATCATAAGATCGTCTCCATGGATGATGTCATTAAAGGGAAGGTCAGCATTGGTCATTTATTCGAGAAGTGCTCCATCCACAAAACAGAGAAAAAGGATATGGTTTGTGAGGATTGTAAGGTCCACGTCTGTCACAGGTGCGTACTTGTTGGTCATAAAGCTCATGAAATCAAGGACCAGGTTGACTTTGAACAGGAGTTGCGACATAAGGTAATTATATTCATAATTATCACAGTATCGCTGTTTACTATTTGAACCTTACAGGAGTTGTTTAAAAGTTTAAACAACCAGACATAATTTTTATTGAGAATCAAATATCAAAAATCAAACTTTGCTGTTTAAGAGTCTAAACACTTTAAAGTCTATTTAAACAAGGTATGTAAGGTTAAACAGCTTGTATAAAAAATAATTATTTTGAAAGCGTACACTCTTAAAAGTTTAGGATCAATTTTTAACCATCACTTGGCAACATGCTATCCACACTACTATTGCTTAAATCTGTCGAAAGTGGGTAATACAAGCTAATAATTGGGTAAAAATAAAGTGTTCTTAATAGGATAATAATTGCCCAGAATATATACATGTACATATTTTTTACCAACATACATTACCCAAAACAGTGTACAGTATGTTGCCCAATATTTTGAGCAGGGGCCGCAAAAACGGGGGGTGGGCTGGGGGCTACAGCCTTCCACTTTTTTCCCCAAACCGTGTACAAAAACGTAAAAATGACCACATGATTGTGATTTTTTGCATGGTCAGCCCCCACTTTGAAAACCGTTCCGCGGCCCCGAGGGCGATCATAGATGTCGATGATGAAAACACCAATGATCACACCAGTTTTTATAATGATTATGATGGTGATGACGATAATAATAATCACAATATTTTATACATAAGATATTAAGAACATTAACAGTAAAAATAAAAATGTAATATTAATAATTATAAAATAATCATAATAATGATAATGATGATGCATAAGAATAATAATAATAATGATATAAAAAATGAGAATACAGAAATATTGATTTATAATATATCAATAATAATAGACCGTGTTGAATACAGATTGGCAATGATACATAATTGTAATGCCATGATCTGTATTTAAAATGTTGTTACATTTAATTTGTTTCTTTATTCTTTATGTTGAACTCCACTGATAATTATTATCGTTATTGTTTCAATGTGACATACAATTTTGTAATTAAAATTATGTTGTCTCTCTTCAAGCTTATTCGGAATATCGTATGTCATTCTATATGATTTATTTTTGTTTTATAATATTAGTATTTGTTATTTTCACCTCTATGGGATATTTCCAGATCTTACTCGTTGTTTTTACTTATCACTTTCAATTCGTAGGTGTCAGACCTTGCTCAGAGATGTGCTGACGAGAAAGCAGAGCTGGAGAAGAACATTCAGAACATAGAAATACAACGTCATGAGGTACACACTGCAGTGCAGACCCTACTAGATGATGCCAGGCAAGCCTACAGTATCAAGGCCAAGGAACTGGAAGAAAATCTTCGAAATCTCACCGAGCAAATACATGCCTTAGAACGTAGTTTTGATGACGACCTCAACGTCTTGAAGTCAAAATATCGACAGAGGATCAAGAGTATTTGTAGTTCAATTACTTTGGTAGATAATGACAGACTGGGTCATCTTGAGACAGACACTCTATCTGCTCATATCTTGCTCTGTGAGGAGCTGGATACCATGCTGAAGGAGGTTACTGATCGCACTTCTGCGGAAGCTATTAAGAAGAAAGCACAGGAGATGAGGTTCAAACCAGCAGACGATACTCGTCTTGACCTCGGGAGAATATCAGAATTTACTGATCATCCATCTAAGGCAGCCATAAAGAAGAAAGCACAAGAGAAGAGGTTCAAACCAGCAGACGATACTCGTCTTGATCTCGTGAGTATCGCAGGATTAGATCCCAAGATGGAAGTCATTCAGTGTGTTGATCTACGGGGAGTGATGCTCGGTATGACAAGGCACTCCAATAGCACTGTCGCTATCGTGTATGGGTGGTATGCACGAGGTATTGATATCATTGATTCAAATGGTGGTATGCAGCAGTATAGAAACACACCCTTAAGTGACATGAAATGTTATGATCTGGTCTTGCAACGGGACGGGACGCTATGCATGTCTACTGGTAAAACAGAAGCCCACATCTACTCTCCCCTCGGCTCCAGGAAAGCAACAATCCGCGTGAGAAACAATATATATCTTCTCAGAGTTAACAGTAGTCCATCAGATGAAATCATCATTACTAACGATGGAAGACAAGTCTATATCTATGATCCGACAGGATCCACTCTTAAGCACACTGTTCAAACAAAGCACTATACGAGGCAGGCATCTACCACCAGGACGGGTTTGATCGTCACGAGTTCATGTTGGGGCGATCCACGCGTGGTGACGGTCTATAACAGGGATGGGAATGCTGGTGAGTCTCTACAAGCTCCACGGGGTGTCTACATGTATGCTGCCGTGGATGAGCAGGACAGGGTGTATATAGCGAGTGTTGATTGGAAGAATGGGAAGGTGGTGATCAGGCTCTATGATCTTGATGGTTTGAACCTGAGGGAAAGAGTTGAGTTCAAAGCACTTAATATGACATTGGGTTGGAGTTGGTGTTACTTGGTTTCCCTCTCCCCAGACATGCTCGCCTTTGCTTGTCACAAGAAGTTATATTTCATCAAAGTATCACTGTAATCCACGTTATATCACACCATGTAGTATGGAAACTGACGTGCTTTCACCCTGCTACAAATCTACTTTAACAGGTTTCGATATTCAATACTACATGTATATTACTTACGATGTGATACCTTTTTTCCAATGATCGACAAAATCAGTTAATGTGATATAGATACAATACAATTTAAGTCGTATAAAATGTGTTTATTTGAAAAGAGAACATGTGTCTTAGCAAGAAGCTGGATAAAACATGTAAATTGTCATATTCCATTCGACAATATTCGAGGGATACAAGTGATAAATAAGATGAATAAATTAATGAAGTGTAAAAATCATACGCTACTTTGCACCAATTTTCCGATTATTGTGTACACTGTTTAGTCTGGAAAAAAACAATGGCTTATCATGCTATCATTGTAATTATCAAGTGATAGAAGGCCTATCATGCTATCATTGTAATTATCAAGTGATAGAAGGCCTATCATGCTATCATTGTAATTATCAAGTGATAGAAGGCCTATCATACTATCATTGTAATTATCAAGTGATAGAAGGCCTATCATGCTATCATTGTAATTATCAAGTGATAGAAGGCCTATCATGTTATCATTGTAATTATCAAGTGATAGAAGGCCTATCATGCTATCATTGTAATTATCAAGTGATAGAAGGCCTATCATGCTATCATTGTAATTATCAAGTGATAGAAGGCCTATCATGTTATCATTGTAATTATCAAGTGATAGAAGGCCTATCATGCTATCATTGTAATTATCAAGTGATAGAAGGCCTATCATGCTATCATTGTAATTATCAAGTGATAGAAGGCCTATCATGCTATCATTGTAATTATCAAGTGATAGAAGGCCTATCATGCTATCATTGTAATTATCAAGTGATAGAAGGCCTATCATACTATCATTGTAATTATCAAGTGATAGAAGGCCTATCATGCTATCATTGTAATTATCAAGTGATAGAAGGCCTATCATGTTATCATTGTAATTATCAAGTGATAGAAGGCCTATCATACTATCATTGTAATTATCAAGTGATAGAAGGCCTATCATGCTATCATTGTAATTATCAAGTGATAGAAGGCCTATCATGTTATCATTGTAATTATCAAGTGATAGAAGGCCTATCATGCTATCATTGTAATTATCAAGTGATAGAAGGCCTATCATGCTATCATTGTAATTATCAAGTGATAGAAGGCCTATCATGCTATCATTGTAATTATCAAGTGATAGAAGGCCTATCATGCTATCATTGTAATTATCAAGTGATAGAAGGCCTATCATGCTATCATTGTAATTATCAAGTGATAGAAGGCCTATCATGCTATCATTGTAATTATCAAGTGATAGAAGGCCTATCATGCTATCATTGTAATTATCAAGTGATAGAAGGCCTATCATACTATCATTGTAATTATCAAGTGATAGAAGGCCTATCATGCTATCATTGTAATTATCAAGTGATAGAAGGCCTATCATGCTATCATTGTAATTATCAAGTGATAGAAGGCCTATCATGTTATCATTGTAATTATCAAGTGATAGAAGGCCTATCATGCTATCATTGTAATTATCAAGTGATAGAAGGCCTATCATGTTATCATTGTAATTATCAAGTGATAGAAGGCCTATCATGCTATCATTGTAATTATCAAGTGATAGAAGGCCTATCATACTATCATTGTAATTATCAAGTGATAGAAGGCCTATCATGCTATCATTGTAATTATCAAGTGATAGAAGGCCTATCATGTTATCATTGTAATTATCAAGTGATAGAAGGCCTATCATGCTATTATTGTAATTATCAAGTGATAGAAGAATTAATAACGTAAAAACCAAAATCTATGTAAATATTTCAAGTTATTGAAAATATAACTAAATAATCAGCAAATGTAGTTAAAAATAAATCAAGAGAATTATTATAAAACATACTAATGAAAATATTTACAGTACATATAAGGGGTAAGGGGTACATGTGTCGCAACCAGAAGCTGGCTAAAACATGTAAATTTTGATATTAATTTCGACAATATTCGATGATAAAAGTGATAGATAAAATGAATCAATTAATGAAGTATAACATTCGTACGTTAATTTGCACCAATTTTCCGAGTATTGAATATACAATTTCGTCTGCAACAAACACAGGCATACTGTGCTTATATACTGTGCTTATTATTGTAATTATCAAGTGATAGCAAAATTAGTAACTTAAAAACCGAAATATAACTAAGCATTTATTGAAAATATAACAAAGTAATCAGCAAACATTATTCAAAATATATTAAGAGAATTACTATGATACATACTAATGAATATATTTACAGTGCATAAGGGGTATAAACGTAACATAAGCAGAAAGACTACCCTCTACAGTATTATACCATTTTGCTTTCACATCATGCGAAGTATTCGTACCATCATTCTCATGCCTATTCGCTATTTGTTATTCAGTTAAATTATCGTCGATGATTGAATGATAGTGGTGGACCGTCTATAAGGCTTTTCTTGCATTTTATTTTTGATAATTATGTGATCTTCTCCAAGAGGGAAAGATATCCCAACCGCTGATAACCAATTAACCATTTATTTGAAAAATGAAATATTTGCTGGTAAAGACTTTTTTGCAGGTACCGTTTCAGAATAGTGTTCAAAATATACTATTTTGCATTTCTTTGTTTTAAGAATGTATACAAGACATTTGAAGAATAACATTGTTTTCAGTCTTCTTTGAAATTGTCATAATTCCCTCTGAATATGAATGAAAGCAATATAATGGTATTTTGTATATTAGTGAACAGAGATATGAATAGACGCACATTCATTTTGTGAATAGATACATTTAGATATAAATGTCTTAATTAATCTTAATTATTATATGCAAGATATCGAAGATCATAATACTGCATATACAAAATATATTTAGGTATAAAATACCAGGCTTACAATATCTCTATAGTATATGGTACAGAGAAGTTTCAGATGTTGCAGTCACATTTCCACTACGGCCGCCGTACGGCGAGTCGAAAACAGCCGTTTTATCTAATTTTATATTCAAATCACAGCTGGTACAAACAATGTTAAAACGGCTGTTTTTGACCCGCCGTACGGCGGCCGTGGGGGGGGGGGGGGGGGGAATGGGACCGCAGCATTAGAAAAAAAATCATACACACAGAATTCCTAATTTAACTGGAATTTTGCATCAAATGTTCCATTGTTATTCGACTCGTATACTCCAGTGGTTGGCATAATGTTCTATGCACTCTTGTATCATACAATCATCACCATGAGGATCGCCACAAAACCAAGACTTTGACACCCATTTACAAGTTTTTTAAAGATCATTTCTACAATCTGTATCCCCATTTTGCATATTACGAAAACAAACCGGTGTAAAAAAAAACTAAACCGCTTTTTTTTTCGTTATTCCGAATGGACTTTAGATCAAGTATGAATTAAAATATATTGACCAGGCTAAAATAAAAATAAATAAATAAAACAAAACTAGTTTTATTTTTAGTACGAGCCCAAAATGCCGAATTCTTTTCGATTGCGAGTTTAGGATCATTACAACAGCCTTTCTTTAAAAACGTGCTTAAAAATACCTATTACGATGATTCCAGAGACCTTTAACGTAGATGGACAACTCCAGGTCGATCTATGGTTATTTTATTTTAATAACATTTCATTGTACTTTGAATTTGATGTAAATTTTGTTTTCTCATGTAAATATCACGATTTATATTTTAGAAATTCATGTTATCGAGTAACTGCTCTCTCAGAGGTTAGTCAATGAGATTATCTTGTGTATAGTTATCTAGTATACCTTGTTTAGAACGATTTTGTGTATCATGGGTGTCGATTTGTGCTGTGAATCTATTGTTCAAGGGGGGGGGGGGTGGTATATTGTTTCATCCCCCACTTGAATAGTATGACGTCATGGATCGACACCAATGCTGTTTATCCAAAGGGAATGAGTACTTTAAAAGTAAATTAATGAAAATGTTATAGTGTGGAGGAGCCGTGGTGTAGTGGTTCTGACTCTCGCCTTGTAAATAGAGGATTGTGTGTGCGAATTCCACCGCGGTCTGGCGTCCTTTGACAAGGCGTTAATACACACTTTGCCACACTCGACCCAGTTGCTAAATGGGTACCCGGTAGGATGTGAAAGTCATTGTAGCTTGTCCAGTACTATGTGCGCCTCACTGGCGAGTGACTGGAATAATCCCCAGGGAGTGGAGGATGTGCACACAGTTTGTGCGGGAATGAATGAACGAATCCGATGAAAGGGTAATAATATATCTGTAAGCGCTTAGACACGTCGTTCCGATGTGTTAAGCGCTATATAAAAGCGGATTATTATTATTCACAACTCTTAAAATTTCATAACTTTGATATTGTTTGTCCGATATGTTCAAAATTTCACCTATCAACTTGTCTGATTTTCCTTTCACCTCTTAAAGCAAGTTTTTATTTGGGTTGGATTCCCCTTTAAATCATCGTGGATGATTGAATGATAAAATGCTTTCTTTTTAACCGTCTTGAAGACAATTTCCTGCATATTTTTTTTTCGACAATTATGTGATCTCCTCCAAGGGGAAGATGCTAACCGCTTATTACCATTTTATTCGAAAAATAAAATATTTGCTGGTAAAAATGGTCTTTTTGTATAGGTATTGTTTGACAATAACTAGGTATTGTTTGACAATAACTTGTTTGACAAGTATACTGTTCTGATTTTCTTTGTTTTAAGAATGTTTATAAGACATCTTAAGAACCAGTTTATTTTTCTTCCTTGAATTCATCATAAGTCCCTCTGAAAAGGAATTGAAGCAATGTAATAGTACTTAATGAACAGGTGGAGATATGAATATATAATCTACATTAATTTGCCAATATATGCGTGTAAATATAAACTTGATCTCATTTATTGTATACACGATATTGCATATAGAAATGAATTGTAAACGGTGCAAAGTATAATTACAAATCTTACATTATGTTTATATCATGATGAGAGGCTTTTTAAGAATTATTGAGAGAAAATTCATACAGATAGATTTATTATGCAAACCTTATAGTATTAAAGTAAAGATAAATCTCTGATAGATTTCCACCATTCTGTAAAACAAAGATTTTTTTGTTACTTAAATTCAATATCGTAAATACAATCGATACAGCCGCAAATCTTTTATATGAAATAAAACATTTTCCCTGATTGTTTCAAAGCATTCACATATTCAGGCCCATTTTTATACAGTATAAGGCAGGCTGGTATAAGGAAAAGCTAGTATAGTAGTAGAATAGTAGTTATGTAGTAGTAGAAGCAATTGCAACGTTGATTTGTACCATCTTTATAGCATAAAAATATAGAAAATATGTTATCAATCGGCTGACTGATTTATATCTGCAAAATTAATATTTGTAAGAACTTAAATCCGTTTAACATTATCAATACATTTTAATGTTCGATCATTTCATTCGCTAACGTAGACTTCCATGTGTAGTAGAGTAGATCATCAAAACAAAAGAGAACAAATGAAAACAAATGGATTTACGATTGCTTTATGAGAGATAAAAGCAGCTTCTTTATAAAAGTGAACACAGCAAACGAGGGGAAGTCTACCGGGGGCCCGTATCACAAAGCTTACCAATGATCATAGAACATTTTTCTACGATTGAATGCATTGACTTTGATATACAATCAATCTTGAAAATCAAGCGTGCGATTAATTGCTAACCTTTGTGTTACGAGACCTAGGAGTTGCTCTCTAAAATCTACCAATTAAGAACATTAACACCAAAATAGATCAAGCACATAATTATGGAGTTTTTTTTTTTTTTTTAATTGAACCTTTGTGTTTCTCAGTTTTAATTAAACTCTGAATATCATAAATTTGAATCGAGTCTGTTCAAACTTTGAATGCGAACTAGAAAGGGTGAGAGAGAGGGAGATAGTGAGAGAAAGAGAGAGAGGGGGGGGGGGGGGAGTCCGAGAGGCAATCAGAGAGGGAGGGGGAGGTATATACAGAGAGAGAAGAGAGAGAGGGAGGGGGGGGGGGGAATTTGTCTGACGTGTAGGGAAAGTTATTACACGTATACGATTGTCAAAAATAAATCAACCGAAATAGAATTCCAAATTATTTGGAGGGCATGTCCTATTGTGCCCCCAACCTTATTATTTATTTATCCATTTATTTATTTATTAATTAATTTATTTATTTATTTATTTTATTTTGTCTTATTTTATTTCACATTTATTTTTTTAATTTATTTTTTTATCATTATATATATTTTTTTGGGGGGGTGGGGCAGGGGACTTGTCCCCTCCCCTAGTTTGACCACCGTGCTAATTGAGGCGCGGCTCAATTTAAATGGGTGTTTTGAGGCCCCATCCGAACCTTAAAAAAGACAATAATGAATGAACACAGTCTAAATTCAGAATACATTCATGCACTATCACAATGCTGGTAAAGTAAGCAAATGAATTTCCCCACGTTCAGTATAATTCCTTGATCTCCCACCCCCGTTTCCGATAAATTACAATACCTCTGTAAAAAAAATGTTTTATTTTTATAGGAAAAACAAGACACATATAAAAGGCACTACCTCCTTCCTCTTCAAAACGGTTTTTCCGGTTTTAACCTATTTTTGCGAACACGAATATACTTCAAAACGGCAACATCAATTAAAGGGATTCTACCTACTGGTATAAAAAGAAAATTACTTTTATTGTGTCGCTACCTCGCTATAAGCTGGTTTTCCAAAATGAAATTATTGTTATCAACCTAGTATTACCCAATTTAAACTCGGCATTAAAAACATATAAAAAGGGGGATGTTATTAAGTAAACAACCATTAAGCATCCTCAGCTGGCAAAAAGAGCTAGCTCATAGATCACAACCTTTATAGAATAAATTGACCAAAAAAATCATCAACCATGAAGGGCGGCAAGGAAGGATGTCGACCTCTTCGAAGTAGGGGTGATAACAAAGGCCTCACTAGTTCTCTTGACACATATGGGAAACGTCCCGCCAAGCTGGGTCTGGAGGGCGGCCTGGAGAGATGTCGACCTCTTCGAACTAGAGATGATAACAAGAAGCCTCTTCAGTCCTCTTGGCACATGGGGGAGACGTCCCTCCGAGCTGGGCCAAGTCGGAGATGCATTCAGACAGTGACAGGATATCCACCAAGAGCTCATTTGGAAGGACCCTTTCAAGAAGTGAGGATAGGATCCGCAGGAGCAGCACGATCAGAAATAAGGGTCGGGTCAGTAGCAGATGAAAGGAAAGGTGACCCTTCCACTAAGGGGGAGGGGGGGGGCAGACCAGTTATCACATTTACGTAAGTTGACTGCATCGGAGCCATTGATCAGACTGATCGGACTGAGTGATGTCTTGGTATCCACGATGAAAAACACCAGATGTCTGGGTATACGTCTGGGTCGGTGACAAGTTTGGATGTGGGATATCTACACTATGACAAATTCGAACGTGCTGTGAAGGGATGGAGAGTACAACGGTGGACACGAACAAGGAATGCGGTACAACATCTCCAGAGGATTCAGAGTGGAGTTACTGCTCTCCATGAGATGAGGAGTGCTTCCCAAGTATTAATATTTCGATCCAGAGGCAAAATTATTCCAGAAACTGTTTTTAATGTTGGGGGCCACAGTGTTGCTCGTAGTAAGCATGTTCGAATTCTAGGAGTAATTATCGATGAACATTTGACTTAGAAACCACATAGAGTCAGTGTGTACAAATGTTTCTCGAGGTGAAGGTGAAGGTGAAGGTGAAGATTAAGATGTGTTCTATCTGAGGCTTTTCTAGGAACTTTACATATACCTGCTTTGTGCTTCCCTATCTGACTTACTGTAATGTTGTATGGGATAATTATACTTTTGAGACTTACATTTAAGAACTAAAAGTTTTACAAAATAAAATTCTTACGCTTATCACCAATTCAATGTTCAGCCATCCTATAGTAAACCCTTATTCCTTCAGTTAAAGTTGCTTCCTCTTCTTTTGATGAGTTAGTCAGGTTCAAAGGTTAGCTGGGAATACCCGGTACTATTTACAGGAAGTTCGAATTGGGTGTGTGTTTTTTTTTACTCTTGTAGTTGATTTGAATTTGTATTGAACTACACATTAGCAGTAACATATAGTGATTATTGTGTTGTAATGCAAACCTGACGTTTCAATACGTTAGTACTAACTTGACATGTATGTTATTTGTCGGAATTTAAATCTCATGTTCGTAAATTGATTTAGCGATGGCTGAGAAGTGTGAATCAGACAAAGTTTCAAGCTCTTCACCGAACCTAATATGTCCATTATGTCTTAATATATATGTCGAGGCGACAATCTTAACTTCATGTGGACACACATTTTGTAGGCGATGCCTCAAGAAATACGATCTAACCCACCAGGACCTTGATCACATGGTCTGTCCTCTCTGCAGGGAGATCACCAAGTTGTCCACCAACCGTGTCGATGATCTCCGCCTCAATATCCCCATCAACGGATGCGTAGACGATTACCACGCCAAGTGTGGAGGGATGAACGCTGTCCTCGAGATGCGACCAAAATGTTCTGGTTGCAAGCTTCAAGGAGATGCTGTCTCATTCTGCAGAACCTGTAATAACTACATATGTGATAAATGTTTGCAATGTCATCAATATCTGTCAGTCTTAAGATCATGAGATTGTCTCCATGGATGATGTCATCGAAGGGAAGGTCAGCATTGGTCATTTATTCGAGAAGTGTTCCATCCACAAACCAGAGAACAAGGATATGTTTTGTGAGGATTGTAAGGTCCACGTATGTCACAAGTGCGTATACTCGTTGATCATCAAAATCACAAAATCAAGAACCAGGTTAACTTTGAGCAGGAGTTGTGACGGAAGGTAATTGTATTCATAATTATCACAGTAAAAACTGTTTAAAAATCCATATCGCTGTTCACTATTTGAACCTTATAGTAGTTGTTTAGAAGTTTAAACAACTATGCTTATTTTTTTTGAGAATCAAATATCAAATTCAAACTGTGCTTCTTAATATTTTTTTAAACACTTGCGTATTCGTTTTAAACAACTACCTGTAGGGTTGAACACCATTGTATAGAAAAATAAACAGCATTTTATACACACATTTTATACAGGGCTATTTTCTATTGAAAGTTAGATTGAGAATTAAATGTTCAAACTCAAACTTTGCGGTTTAAGAGTTTAACTTATTTAAATTAGTACTGTAAGGTTTAACAGCGTTGCATATAAATTTCAAACAGCATTTTTAATGCGTATAAAAGGTAGATTTAGTATGGTTATACACTGATATCAACCATTGAGGGTGATCTTTGATATCGAAAAGAATAAAGAGCAATTATAGTTTTTTGATAATGATTATGATTGTGAGGACGATAATAATGAAAATAATTGGACTATTACTACTACTACTACTACTACTTCTACTACTACTACTACTACTACAGTACTACTACTACTTCTACTACTACTACTACTACTACTACAGTACTACTACTACTACTACTACTACTACTACTACTACTACTACTACTACTACTACTACTACTTCTACTACTACTACTACCATAGGCGGCGGAAGCGGGGGGGGGGGGGGACGTTTCCCCCCCTAAATTTTAGGTGGGGGGGGATTGTCAATTTTTTTTTCTGCGTCCCCCCTAAAATTTTTGGTTGATAACTTTTTTTATCTTTTTTTTTTTGCTTGTCAAAAAAAATTTGTGGCCCCCCCTAAAATTTTTGGCTTCCGCCGCCAATGACTACTACTACTACTACCACCAGGGGCGGATCCAGCCTCTGCCAATAGGGGGGGGGGGCCCGAATTTTTTTTCACCCATATTTTGCCCGATCGGTCGCTCAAAGTTGATTGTTTCTTTGAAGGGGTTGTCCCAGTGGCGTAATGAGCCAAAAGTTCTGAGGGGGCTCGAAATGACGTATCGCGTAAAATTAATAAGAAGTTACGAGCGAGCGAGCAAAAATTTTGGCATTTTTATTACAAAAATTCAAGTTGTTGATAGATTTTAACATAATATTTGGAAAATAATATTATATTTCACCCTTTTCCCTTTCCTTTTCTCTTTTTTTCGTGATCGTGATCGTGATTTTTTTTTTTTTTTTTTTTTTTTGGGGGGGGGCAAAACGCCCATGTCCTAACAGTAATTTCTTAGCTTTATTCTTATGTAATAATTTCATAAGCCCTATTGAAATAGTGTGAGCGCGAAGTGCGAGTTAACAATTTTGAAATTTTATGTATTTTGTCCTGAAAATTCAGTTGAACATTCTGGGCAATGTTTGTAAACTTGAAGAAGATGCGTATGTAACTAGATAATTACTGCGAGCACGAAACGCGAGCAGAAATTTTTATAATGCGTTCTGGCCTTGTCGAAGAGGGACCTGTTAAGGACGATTTGCAGTTAGCCATATACATAGTTCAATGATTAAATAATGCGAGCGCGAGTTGAAATTTATTGACGTTCCGGCCTAAAAAATTAAGGTTCTTTGCATTTTTTGTAATCATGAATGGTATAAGTATTATAACCAAACAATCGATGCGAGCGCGAAGAACGAGCGGAAAGAAAAATTAGATTTTAAACTTAAAAAAGTGACACTCTCTTCATGTTTTGTAAATCATGAAAAAATGGGTATAACTTGATATCTTCCTACATTAATAATGTGAGCGCAAAGGGTGAGCAGAACATTTTTGATATTCTGATCTGACACTGGATATATAGGCTCATAATGATTGAAATAGAGAACAAGCTGCGTATCTGAATAAACATGATTGCGCGTGTTACAGATTTCGACCTAGAATCTGGGCTTTCTAAATACCCTTTTTCATCATGAAAATCAATAAAGCGAGCGCGAACCTCGAGCTTAAAATATTTGATATTCCAATCTGAAAAAGGGTCAATTTAAGCTCTGTATTTCAAGCACTTTGTAGGAAAAATATGAGGTGGATATGAATCACAGTTAAAAAAAGATCTGATATGTTTCATTATTATTACTTTGAGTTTTGACATAGGACAGGGACATTCTATGAACATTATGTCATCATATTTTTGATAAACTGTCATGAAATGGGGATTTTTAGTAGTTTGTTATAGAATTAATATTGAGATATACAAATCAAATCACCAATCAACATGCGAGCGTGCAGCGCTAGCTATTACGTTTTGGCAATTTTACCTGAATAGGGATATTTGACAACTTTATAAAACGCAGGAAAATAATAGGTACCTGACAAATCAAATTTTGCGAGCGCGCAGCGCGAGCAGAAAATGTTAATATTCAGAAGATAAACAAAATCTTACAGAGCACTTTTTAAAAATCAATCTGTAAATGAAACAAAATAATGAAAGTTTGAATATCCGAGCTGAAATATGTTTTGTATATTGACTACAAAATGTGATATTTAAGCTCCATATTGAGCAAGATATATAAATCACCTAAACGGCAATGCGAGCACGAAGCGCGAGCGAAAATTGTATACTGTACAGTGGCATGAAATATTTTCCCCCTCATCTTATTTTATTCACTCGCCTTCCTCCTCTTTGATGTTCCCCCTTCTTTTTTCTTCATTCTTTTCCCTTCTTTTTCCTTTTTTTTCTTTCTTTCCCCCTTTTTTCTTTTTTTGCTTCGCCAATAGGGGGGGGGGGGGCGGGCCCCTCGGGCCCCCCTGGATCCGCCTATGACTACCACTACTACTACTATACCACCACTAATAACTAATAATAATAATATTTTTAATAAAAACTATAATAATTATAATCATTATTATGATAATAATGGATGCTGTTGATTACACAATGATAATGATTATAATTTGTAATACCATCATCAATATTATAACTGTTGCATCTAATCCAGTTGTTCTTTATTCTTTATGTGAATTACAGTGATGCTTACTATCGTTATTGTTTCAATGTGACATGCAATTTATGGATATATGTGGTCTCTTTTCAAGCTTATTCAGAATATTGTCTGTTATTCTGTGTGATTTACTTTCGTTTCGTATATAATTTGTTGTTTTATCCTTTAAGGATCCAAATCTAACTCGCTGTGTTTACTTATCACACTTTCAATTCATATAGGTGACAGGCCTTGCCCAACGCTGTGCTGACAAGAAAACAGAGCTAGAGAAGAACATTCAGAACATAGAAATACAACGTCATGAGGTACACACTGCAGTGCAGACACTACTAGATGATGTCAGGCAAGCCTACAGCATCAAGGCCAAGGAGCTGGAAGAAAATCTTCGAAATCTCACCGACCAAATAAATGCCTTAGAACGTAGTTTTGATGACGACCTCGACGTCTTGAAGTCAAAAGATCGACAGAGGATCAAGAGTATTTGTAGTTCAATAACATTGGTTGATAATGACAGACTGGGTCATCTTGAGACAGACACTCTATCTGCTCATATCTTGCTCTGTGAGGAGCTGGATA
Source organism: Lytechinus pictus (assembly GCF_037042905.1). Taxonomy (NCBI): domain Eukaryota; kingdom Metazoa; phylum Echinodermata; class Echinoidea; order Temnopleuroida; family Toxopneustidae; genus Lytechinus; species Lytechinus pictus. The sequence goes on from NC_087258.1 coordinate 21,073,720, forward strand.
CCATGCTGAAGGAGGTTACTGATCGCACTTCTGCGGAAGCTATTAAGAAGAAAGCACAGGAGAAGAGGTTCAAACCAGCGGACTGTACTCGTCTTGACCTCGGGAGTATCTCAGGATCAGATCCCAAGATGGAAGTCATTCAGTGTGTTGATCTACGGGGAGGGATGCATGGTATGGCGCGGTACTCCAATAGCACTGTCGCTATCGTGTATGGGTGGAATCAAAGACCTTATAATATATTACTAGACCGAAAGCTGCGTGCGCGTTCAGCACTAAACAAATGAGATTAGGCTCCGCCTACCGCGATCATTTGAAGAAAAAAATAAGCCCTCATTGACATTCATGAGCATGAAGATATTCATAATCCGGCCTTTTCATTGGCTAAGAGCGTCATTAATACGCGATTTCCCCGATTCTTTGTTATCGATACTAGTGGTATCGTGTTACAGAAATAATTATTCATTTGACCTCATTACGTCATCTAATTTATTCATTCTGAAACTTTTCTTTCCACACACAAAATGGATCTACGAACACTCCGGTGAGTACGTATAAATTGATATAACCACATGAATTCAGTGGACTATTTACACATTTCACACTGTATTTTGTGATCTTAGGTTATTTCTTTAACAAATTAGAGAGTTTGCCATCATTCTTCTGTTAAAGGAAAGCAGAATTTGGTCTTTGAAATTGAAGTTAGATTGTCATCGTCGCCCAGTGCAGCCTGTATGTTGCTTGCAGTGTATTTTGTACGGGCTCCTAGCCGGCTGGGAATCGAGAGATAATCGGGCTGGTTTGGTTTACCTCCAACAAGGACCAACCCACGATTGATTAAAACAAGAAGAATGAGGCTTCTTTTTGTACACTGTAACGTTAGATCTAGAGGGAGATCTGCATCTGTCTTCAGTAGATCGAGATGATCAGTCGGGAATAAACTGTGAAGCGGAGTGTGGGAAGCGGAGTGTGGATGAAGATACGCCTGTCATTGTGTCAGTCCTCACTTTGTTTCAGATATCAAATTTATTTTGCATAACTTCAGGCTTCTGCATTTAGCCCCCACCATTTTAACTCTTATTGTTATTCATAAATATATAGACTCGGTCTTAGAAATAACATGCTGCTCTGCATGTTTGTCTTATTATCAATATATCTATGACCTAAATCTTCTTAATCCTAGGCCCTACTTACTTTATACTTAGATCTAGGCTACTTTACTTTTATTTATTCATCGATGCTATCAAGAGCTAGGCCTACTTAATTAAAATCTAGTCTAACTTATACTCTCCCAACCCTCGATACTTACCCCCAGGGCTTATGATCTAGGTCTGTAATTTAGGCCTAGATCTAGGTCTGGGCCTAAACGACTCCATTTACATGTACGAGTATGACTGTCAGTGGACCAAGGAGTCGGACTAGATCTAGTAGTGAGTACTAGTACTCTAGATCTACTCTCGGTCAATAATGGCAATGAAGTCTTGGCCAGGAATAAAAGTCAAAGTCAGACATCAAAAATTTCTAAACCGATATAGGGTTTATAACCGAAGCTTTACTTTCTAGGTCTAGATAGATCGAGAGTCCATCGTTAGTCTAGATCTAGACCTAATTTAGATTTTAGATACATGAATGCTGTCGCACAGCATTGAGTCTCGTTGGACTAGATCTATACTTTCTTACAAATAGATCTAGACCTAGTGCATGAGATTATGAAATTATGTTAAAATCTAATGAAATAAGATTCGGAAATAAAAAGATCCAGATTTTTTTTTTTTTGGGGGGGGGGCAGACATGTGAAAAAATTTGGAGAAACCTAAAATTCAGAAAGCGAGGGCCAGAAGCGACCAATATTACCTAGGGCCGTTTTGTGCATTTTCTAAAGTAAAATTGAAGGATGTCATGCAATTCTCTTTTTGGTGAAGGTTTTCACATTTCAGCTCTTACCCAAACCCCTCCCCCTATACATTTGATACGGCCATGAAAAAGATCACTTCTTATTATTGTTCTCTCTCTTCTTTCACAAACAGGTTGAGTTTGAAGAACAAGTAAAAACAGTAGAGGTCTACCTATATGGTTCAAGATGATGATCATAAGTGCATGCATCATTTTGCAGATTCTCATCCAGGTATAAAACTTAAACTAACCCATACAAAATTACAGATACATTACATGCATTGAATGTTAACCATGTTTACATTAAATAAAAATAATCTGAGCCACAAAGAGGTAGGATCTGTTATGAATATACACTTCTTAAATATACAGGCTCTCGAGTCTAAAATAGAACCAATGCCAAAAGTTATGTACCTTGGGCAAATTTATAAAATAAGGTCATGTCCTTGATCTACTAGTAATTAAATGGCCTTTTTATTTCCTATTTGTTTATAAACAAAGCAATATTTATTTTTCATATTTTACAAAATTCATTTTATGCATTCTAGATTTACGATTTTTTTAAAATCTTGTTATTTTACATTTTGTCCAATAGGATGATGCAGTTTTACAATTTCCATGGAGGTGATTGATGATGATAAATAATTGGTGAAGTAGGCCTAATAGAACAGCGACTAGACCACAAAGAGAAATACAACCTACAGTAGTTATATGAGTGAGTTAATTAGTGAATATTTTTAATAATGGAGGTTGTTCACATTTTTTGGCAACAAATAGACCTGCCTTTGAAAAACCCATTTCAATTTTGTTTTTAAATTATAGTTAGTGTTGTTTTTAATCACAGATCAAAATATTCTGTGCAACAAACATATCAACTTTAATTCTGACTATTTATATAATTTACATATGTTGATTCATATATTCATATTATGAGAAATCTCTGGCATATTTTCATAGAGTACATGTATTGATAATGGAGAGTGGTATGTAAACTGCATAGAACAGGTTTAAGTGATATGCTTTATAGAAGTACAAGTTTATAATTAGTAGAAGTAAGATTTCCTGTTATGTGTTGAAGAAACATATATATGTATAGTCTCACTTTTCTTAAAACATTTAAGTTTCATAAATCACGACAATTTTAATTTAAATTCATTGATTTTCTTTCTCTATTTTTTCAATCTGCAGGACTGGTGTAACAGATGTTTTCATTCAAGAAATCCAACAATTCAACATTGAAGAGTCTGACTTAGGAACCACTTGATGAAGATGGAAAAGGTTTTTTTTTTCCAAGTCCAATTTTTCAACAACAAAAAATTATTATCACAACCCCAAATTCATGACGTATGAAATTTCTTGTTGATTTTCATTAAAACTGGTTGCAAAAGGAGAAGCTATAAACATACAAATAGGATCGGCGGAGTGAAGTTGAAAGTGGGGGGGGCATAGGGGAAATGCTGTATTACATGAAATTTTTAAGAAGTTGCGAGCGAGCAAAATTTTGACATTTTTAAAAAGAAAATCTAAAATATTCATAATTTTTTTTTTTTTTTTTTTTGGGGGGGGGGGGCAAGAGTCCTTCAAGCCCCCCTCCATCTGTACGAAACTGCTTATATACCCCACTCATGAATGATTAAACTTAATGCACAAAGGATTTCCTTCATAAGTATATTATCGAAATGAGAATATTGTTTTCTTGTTTCAAAGGGCAATCGTCATGGTGACCATAAAACGGGTCCTTCTCAGGTGAAAGGGGCACAGAACAAGTTCTTTAGGAGCACTTTTCTTGGGTAAAAGGGGGCAGAGATTCGAGAAAGGGCACTTACAAGAAGGCAAGGGGGGCACTCTTTAACACATGAAACGGGCCCTCAGATGAAAGGGCACAGAACACGTTCCGGGGGGGGGGGGCATTTTTGGGTAAAAAAATTGCATAGAAGGAAGAGCACTTGCTAACACCTAAAACAGGTTGTCGTCAGGTGAAAGGGACACAGTACACGTTCGTGAGGGGGCATTTTTCTTGCATAAAAAGGCACTTTTCAGTGCTTCAAGAAGTAGGGGGAACTGTGCCCCCCCCCCCCTCCCCAGGATCGCTGCCCCAGCATACAAAAAAATTATTTTGGTTCAAAGTATTAACATACGCTTAAGAAAAAGGTAAAGCTTAATCCTCTGATAATGTGATATTTTTTTATGGCTAATTAATAAAATTCACCACTAACCAGAGAATTCCTTTATGTCTTTCATTTTTGTTCATATAGTATTTGTACAGAGCTAAAATGAAAGGGATTTGGAATTGGCAAAATTGAAAATGAGATGAAGATCGAGAGAGGGAAAGAGTGATAACAAGTGGGTTGAAAAGAGATGAGAAACAAATGGAGGGGCACATATGAAGAGATAATCTAGAAGGGGTGGTAAGAGAGCTAGAATGTGGGAAGTAGGAACAAAAGGGGTGGAGGAGAAATAAGACGAGATTTATGCAAACCAGGAGACAGATAACAAGTGGGAAAAGAAGAAGGAAATATATGAAGAGTTTAGTTGCAAAAGGGGTTAGGACCATTCCGAGAAAAACCAAGTTTTTATTCTCACTTATTGCAATATTCTTATGAGAAACTAAATTGTCATGATGTACTACTCTGTCATGTGAACAGTGAACATAAAATTGGGTATAAAAGAAATCTACCTGTCTTCAATTTTTTCTATATACTTAAAAAAAATATCATTGTGTACCTAACCCCTTTTGCAAGTAAATTGAAGTGAATCCAATCTCTTTTGATTAAAAAAGTGATTTTTTCTTGCCACTTCCATTCACGTTTTCATTTGAATGTGAAATTTCCTTTAGTATCATCAGAATGACTGAAAATTTAGAGGTTTAGAGACAAAAAAAAATAAAATATGTGAAAAATGGACCTAACCCCTTTTACAAATGAGTTCTGTATAGGGGTTTAGTTGCAAAAGGGGTTAGGTCCACTCCCAGAAATTTTTTTTTTTTTAATTCTCCCATATTGCAATATTCTTATGCGAAACTGAATTTTCATGATACCCAACACTCTAAAAAATATTGGGTAAAAGTGCTCCATGAGGGTAATTATGTGTCCAACCAACATTGGGCATTTCTTTTGGGCATTTTTATTTATCCAGTGTGATGAAAACTTTGCCCATTCTAAAGTAATTGCTGCTTATTTTTTAACCTTACTGGACAATATGCTTTCCGCATTGGGTAAAATACTGCCCAAAATTGGTTGGATACATAATTATCCTCGTGGTGGTAAAAATTTTACCCAATATTTTTTACAGTGTACCATGAGAACATAAAATTGGGTATAAAAGAAATCTACTTGTCTTCATATTTTTGTAGATATTATTTTCCAAAAAAGTCTGTGTGGACCTAACCCCTTTTGCAACTAAACTGAAATGGACCTAACCCCTTTTGAAAAAAAGGTGATTTTTCTTTGCCATATTAGTTTACTTTTTAATAGGAATTTCAACTTTTCTACGGTATCATCTTATATAGCTACTAAAAATCTATACACTAAGACATACAAATCAAGTTTGATGAAAAAGGGACCTAACCCCTTTTGAAAATGTGCTCTACATATGTAGGAGAAAGACGGCACAAAAGAATTTTGAGTGGGAAAATTATTAAATGGAGAAAAAAAACAGAGTAAGAAATGCTGGAGAATATAGGGGACAGGAATCGTATTAAACATGATAAATTGGGGTCCGTTTCATCATGAGTTACAAGTATGGTAACTACGATGGTATAACCAACCAATCATAATCAAGGTTACTACGGTAATCACAATAATAGCAATATTTTTTAAATAGCTGTAATTCATTATGAAACGGACGCCAGATGAAGAAAGAACGCACGGGGATCCATGAAGATTTTTTTTTTGCTTCTCGAAATTTGTTTCTAACAAGAAATGTACTCTTTAAGTGGTGACAGTTATTTTTTTCAGTAACCATAGTCTCAACCAGTGAAAATTACCATCAAATTGTAATAACCATGTTTTGCCCCCACCCCCGCCCCCCCCCAAAAAAAAACGTTTAAGGTCAGTACAACAGCCCCCTTTGATCTTTCCGCGGCCTCTGCCGGCTATAATTTAGAGTCGAGATTCTTTACATTTGTTAAAAACTAAGATTGTTGTATATCTTAACATGTGACAATTTATAGGGATGGCAAAAGCACTAGAGACCTCTTTACCTAATCACGACTTGATCTATTATTTTCATCTTCCCTTTTGGAATTGGCAAAGGCCTATAAGACGCAATACAAACAATGCTTTGTTTTTAAGTGATATCGATTGTGATATCGATACTTTATAGAGCGCAACGTATCGTCTCAGATTTGCGCTTGCTTGATTCGCTGAATCCTTCGCGTCACGAGCGCGTAACAAAATGAATACATTAATGAATTTGCCAAGTTGACCTTTGTCATTGCGCTGATGTGCGTATTGTCTAATACACGTACAAAACCACAGTTGACGAGGGAGCATCGTACGAAATTAATATTAATGAGGGCTTATTTTAGCTTCTAATGGATTAAACAAAATGGCGGTAGCTTCGGGGGCTTGGGTGGAATGCACGAGGTATTGATATCATTGATTCAAATGGTGGTAAGCAGCAGTATAGTAACACACCCTTAAGTGACATGAAATGTAGTGATCTGGTGTTGCAACGGGACGGGACATTATGCGTGTCGACTGGTTTCACAGAAGCCCACATCTACTCTCCCCTTGGCTCCAAGAAAGCAACAATCCACGTGAGAAACAATGTGTATTTTCTCAGAGTTAACAGGAGTCCAACAGATGAAATCATCATTACTAACTCTGGAAAACAAGTCTATATCTATGACCCGACAGGATCCACTCTTAAACACACTGTTCAAACAAAGCACGATACGGAGCAGGCATCTATCACCAGGACGGGTTTGATCGTCACGAGTTCATGTTTGGACGATCCAAGCGTTGTGACGGTCTATGACAGGGATGGGAATGCTGGTGAGTCTCTACAAGCTCCACGGGGTGTCTACCTGTATGCTGCCGTGGATGAGCAGGACAGGGTGTATGTAGCGAGTGTTGATGAGGATAATAGTAGCGTCGTGATCAGACTCTATGATCTTGATGGTCTGAACCTGAAGGAAAGAGTTGAGTTCAAAGCAATTAATATGACATTGGATAGGGGTTGGTGTTACTTGGTTTCCCTCTCCCCATACATGCTCGCCTTTGCTTGCTGGCAGAAGTTATATTTCATCAAGTTATCACTGTAATCCACGTTATATCACACCATATAGCATCACAGCCCAATGAATATTGTGTAACATGTATTCACCCAGCTATCCTGTTTTACCTCCATGGTTCAATATTCTATTGTTTATCATAATTTCATGATATCTTATTCCAATGGTAGGATCCATCATGTGACATTCTTAAGTATATACAGACTAGTCACGCTTGCTATAGAACTATCAGTAAAGTTCCTTTAAAAATGGGTTCTCCTGGCTGAAAATAGTAAAATCAGAATATATATTATAATATACTCCATAGTATAAAATGGCAAAACGCTGAAAATTTCATCAAAATCATATAAAACAACTAATCAATATGTTAGTTTATCGATGTTCTGTGAAAACAGCTCTATGCATGCAATGACCAGTGATAGGTGGGCTGATGATGTGTGGTCCCAACTTTCCCTTTTCTTATTTCATTAACGGACATCACAATGTATGTGTGTAAAATATGTTTCAACAATGATGATATTACCGTCAAAGCAGTAACCAATCTTATAACAGTGTCACCAAAGTAACGCAATGCTGATAAAATTTTCAGTTTTTTGTTTGTCACTCTCAGCCTGAGTACCCCTTCATTACTGTATTGATCTATATTATGTAAATAATTTTGGGTGTATATATATATAAAACATGTTGGTGAGGATTATTTTACTGGACTGCGGAGAAAGTGTGATTGGTTGGTTGTTAGTAATCAACCAGTGAACCGACGGCTTAAGGTCCTCTCCGAGGGACCTGATAATAATGTCGTATAAAAGGGCACTAGCGCTCTGACTTGTCATCTAACCCACTCCACCGGAGTGAGAGACCAACATAGGCCAACGATTCATGTCTGTGTGTTTATAAGCAACCATATCCTTGAGGCATAGCCATGTATCTGATTCAAATTTGTTTTGTTCATATTCTCGTAGTTATCGTGTACAGTAATGTACAGTATATGGACATCAACATATTTCCTTAAAGCGTTGGATATATTTGTTATCATGTTCATTTCATCATGTAATGACTTCATAATTTAATCGGTTGTTAGGCGCAACGAACTTTTCTATTGAATTTGATCATTATAATGCATATGATGATGACCCCTGAAGAATACAATGTGAACGTGTAATCACTTTGTAAATAAGCTCCAATATAACATACACTGTAAAACGCAGTTTAAAATCTTAAGCACGTTATTTAAGCCCATCACTGTAACAACTATTGTTTAAACTTTTTAAAGAAATTGTTTAAAAAGTTTAAACAATTACAAAAAAAGTTTAAACAACTTGTTGTTAGAGTGACAGACTTAAACAATGTGTTTTTTTTTTTTACTGCTTAGTGACTGTGTAAAATTTGTACATTTTGATTATGTTCACTTTCTGCTGTTTCATGTTGTGGTTGGGTTTTTAAGTGGTTTTACTTGACTCGAACATCAGAGGTAGTTAGAGATTTCTTACAGGTAGGAAGGGTATTTTATTACTCAGCATGAGTGCGCCCTCTAACTGAATATACATTATAGGTTATCAGTTGAACAAATCGCATAAACGGGATTCTGTTTCATGTGTCACATGGGCTGTTATTCTGATAGCGATGGTCAGGCAAAATGAAATTTAATGATTTAATTGATACATTGTATACATATATATATTTCATATTCTAATAGTTATCGTGGAATGTAAATATCCATTACCATATTTTTTAAAATGTTATTTATCAGTTAATGACTATTCAAGCGATGAGTCATAAATGTTCGGCTCAGCGAATTTTTCTATTAGTTTTGGAATTTGATCATAAGCCTATATGAGATATGATAAGCTGTATATATGTGCCGTAATTGTTGGCATAGCGAAATTTTCTATTAGTTTCTGAATTTGATCATAAGCCTATATGAGATATGATAAGCTGTATATATATGATCAATTGTTGGCATAACGAACTTTTCTATTAGTTTCTGAATTTGATCATAAGCCTATATGAGATATGATAAGCTATAAATCTATGTTGAGTATATTCTGTTGTCTCCTATGAGGAAGATCAAAATAAAAAATCACTTTGCTTAACATAAAATTTGTACATTTTCATTTTCATGTTCACACTATGTCACATTATGTGTTTTTTTTCTTCAATATGATCAAGATGATATCAAAATATGAGTCACGCTTTATTATTCACTTTAAATTGAAATTGAAAGTTTATTTACATAAATCTTCACTAAAAAAACATACAAATCAAGAAATATGGATATTTCAAATAAAATACATTTTAACATAAGTAAGAATATTTGAGAATAGTCGATGGATCACAGAAAGTGACAAATAACTAAATTAATGATCCTGAAATTAACACAAAACAACACATTAAAAACAAATGCAGTCTGGAAATACAGATCAAACAAACATAACATGAATATAATAATTGAATCTATATCAGTATACCATTAGTATTATAATTTCTGCATTAAGTGGATTTTCAAATGTCTTTTAAGGCTTTGTACAGTTTTGCACTGCTTGATATTTTGAGGGAGCTTATTCCAAATAATAATGGGACCCCTACATACAAATATATTGTTTGAGAAAGAATAATGACCATATATAATAATAATAATAATAATAATAATAATAATAATAATGATATAGGTATATTTACCCAGGGAAGCCACGTCAGTTCTGAAAACTGTTCTCCCAGCGGGCCCTGCTATTATTATTACCCCGGTTTTTTTTTCAATATGATCATGATGATATCAATTCTATGATGCCCTCCTCTCCCGTAATGTCTGAAGATTTGCTTAATTTGTGTATTTATATGCCAAAAAGTTACATTTTAGAAAAGGTGTCAAAGTTACATTTCTAAGTATAAATAAGTTTTTTTTAGAAATATAATGGTTGGCATTCTAAAGTTCTCACTATCAGGTGACACCAGTTATTTGATTTTTTTTGCCCATGCCTGAGCAAACACTGATGATTTTTATCCATGGTATAAACAATGGTTTGTGTGAAAGGCATTTGCTAACATTGATTTGACATGAAAAAAAAAAACTGAGCTGCGAGGTCCCACTTATCACCTGTGTCTGTGATATGTTACAAAATATGAACCCCCCCCCAAAAAAAAAAAAAAAATAGCGTCCGAAAATCATTATTTTGTGCTTCAAACAATTGAAATATAAAGTGAACGGAAACACCATATAATTTCATCACATACACGTATGTGTTCTATTATTATCGGCATGATAGAAATTACACAAAATCTTCATTTCAAATTTATCAAAAGCATTTCTTTTGATTTTTTGTTCACACAAAAAACAGAAACTTGCATGTGTTAGTAATCGTACTCAAATGTCAAAATAATTTTGACACTATAGCGACATACTTTGATGAGCACTTTCACCCAATGAAGGTACTTTGAAAACTCATCTTGTCGAGTATATTTCATTTGACACTATAGTGACACATCAAGTGAGTAAATTTGAATAACTCAATCTAATGAGTAACTTAACCCAGTGTAATGAGTATGTTTAAAGTATATTTACTGACTTTTTGAGTATGTGAGCATATTACACACTTGATTAGTTTTAGCGATAATCTGACGATTAACTGCGCTGAGAAAATGAGTAGTATATGACTCTTGTATGTGAGTTTTGGGGTGTTGAGATCATGCATCCAAGTAATTTTACTCGGATCTCGCGTTAATTGCTTGCGCGCACACGTGATACCGGCCAAATGTGCAGAGCATGAAGACTTTTCTGGTAAGTTCTACATGTCTTTTTATTTATTTTCCCCCTTTTCTTCTATAATTACTTTTCTTGACAATAATAGCTTAGACCTACATGTATGGGGCAAACATAAATGCTATTTATGGTGACAACAGGGTGCATTGATCTACATTCTCATCCATCCGAGGCTCACGCCTCTCGGTTTGGGTAACCACACACCAGCCTGTTGTTGCGCCGCTACCCCGGGGCCAGAAGGGAGTGAAGGCCAGTGTGCCGCTACGATTGCTGGAGTCATTTATGAGGAGGGCAAATAAGTGACATCGTCCATGATTTATGTAATCATGGACGATGTCACTTATTTGCCCTCCTCGTTATTCGTTCGTTTTATTATCCTATGTCTATTATGTATTAGAATGCATTTAGCAAACCCAATATAGAAACAAATGGATATCCGATTATTTTATGAGATATATAAATGGTGAAGATAGAAAACGAGGGAAAATTATTCCGAGAGGACAATCTAGAGTTTGCTATCTAAAAACGACCGATGTATATTTGATTAGAATTGAAGTATATCGAGCATGTCGAGCATATACTATTATTCTCTTTGAATTGAATCTATGGATTTCTTTTTTATTAAATCTTAGATATAATCAAATTGAATCAAGTCTTTTCAAACTTTAAACTTGTTGAATACTAACTACATAGAGTGCTTGCCACACCAGAGAAGTATTGAAACTACACCTGTCCAGTTTGGAATCAAACCGATGCTGTTTAATACTAATCGGTGTTGTATAAACACCTATCTGGTGTTAGACCAAAACGAAACTGGTTTTGTTTAACACTTCTCTGGTGTGGACACATATAGATTCCGGGCTGGTGTTAGATCAACGCCAGAGTTTTTGCAGTGTAGGTTTGGGAGGGGCAGGGCGCTTGGCAGGGTGTAACAGTCCCCCGTCATTACAGTTACACCATATTAAATAGCACATTTTATTAACAAGAGGTGGCAAACTTTGTTTCCCTGCGGTGGTGTTCTTGGAGATTACACTGCAAATACTGTGGTGTTGATTTAACACCAGCCCGGAATATATACATGTCCACACCAGAGAAGTGGTAAACAACATCAGTTTGGTTTTGGTCTAACACCAGATAGGTGTTTATACAACACCAATATATACAGCATCCAAACTGGTGTTGTTTCAATACTTCTCTGGTGCGGACATATATATATATATTCCGGGCTGGTGTTAAATCAACACCGGAGTTTTTGCATTGTACTCGACAGGAATCATATTTCAGGACAGAAATATATGACACAACAACATCAAAGAGTCATTTTACACATTGCACTGGTTTATTTGCACGTGAGCCGCAGAACGCATCTAATATTAATCTCAGTACAATGCCATCATACATCGTTTCTATTGCCACAATTACCAAGAGAGACGAACGGGCAAATTTCAAAAAATGCATCAAAATTTACATTAAATTGATTCCAATTTTTTACAATCAAAGTAAATTTACAAGATTATTTGGAAGAATATTCACACACTTATGTCAGCTATTTTATCCAGATATATAAACATCCGAACGTATTTCCTACTATTGACTATAATGGCTCATAGAATACGCGTATGTTTAGACAGTATATTGAATGTGTAGGTAAATTATTGATTCGCTTTCAAAGGCCAAGTTCACCTTAGAAAAAAAAACATGTTGATTTAAATCAATAGAGAAAAATCAAACAAACATAACGATGAAAATTCATCAAAATCGGATGTAAAATTTAAAAGTCTCACTTATTTTTCACCAAAAAGTTAGATGCACAACCCAGTGACATGCAAGTTAGAGAGTCGATGTTGTCCCTTGCTCACCATTTCTTTTGCTTTTCATTGTTTGAATTTTAAAATGTATAAGTTTGTTACAGATTTGACAATAAGGACTAACTTGACTGAGCCATAACATGCTAAAACATTGGTAATTTCACATGTTCATGGAGGGATAAAATTTTGTTTCACACGACAATGAGGATATTTCATAAAATAAAATACAGAAAGAATTGTGAGTGGGTGACGTCATCAGTCCCCTCCTTGCATACCGGCCGGGATGTGCATAACTGTTTTGTGAATCGTGAGTGAAAATTTTAAAAATTTCACCACTTCCTCATTTTACATCCGATTTTAAAGACATTTTCAGTGTTATATTTGTTTGATTTCTAGTCAACTTTTTTGGAAGGGGGGCGGGGTGGACTTATCATTTTCTATTACATATCGATGGGATTTTGTGTTCATTATATTTACATTATATCAATGTAACTTCAACAAACTCGAATCAACATACCTATTGGGAAATAGTAAATCGATAACTTTACCGTAGAACAGGGCCCCGCTGTACAAAGAGTTACGATTGGTCCAATCAATCGCAAATATGGAAAGCCAGCAAAGTCAACATATGAAATGCATGTTTTTTTTCCAAAAAAATCTAGATATGAATCCATATCCATAAATTCATTGATTTCTTGACAATTTGGAGTGTTTTCTTTTGATTACAAAGGACATTTTGCAAATTTCCTGTAGAAAAAATTATGACACTGATGGATTTCCATAGAGTTACGATTGATCGGATCAATCGTAACTCTTTGTACAACGGGGCCCAGGTCAGTGTACGGTTTCACAAGAATAACATTATGCTATTACTAAATTGCATCAAAATACTTGATTGAAATATTAAACATAGAGAAGGTAAATTGGATATATCTCAGTCTATAATGTTTGCTATCATTAACTCAAATTGAATGATTTTACCAATTTGCTAACAAGTTTTATAATTATAACAACATCTGATTTATGAAGCGTTTTTTTGCCTGAGGATACAAAGCGCTGCTATTATCACTCCGGCATCAGCTGCGCTGCCAATTTAGGAGCTCAAGCATTCGAGGAATTCCTTCATACCGGGTACCCATTCACCTCATCTGGGTTGCGTGCAGCACAGTTTGGGCAAATTTCTTGCTGAAGGCTAACACCCCATGACTGGGAATAGAACCCATGTCACTCAGATTGACAGACGAGAGTCATAACCACTAGACCACAGCACCCCACAATGATGATGCTCTGTACGTTTATTGGTAGGGGAATCCAACCCAAATAAAAATATATTTAATCGGAAGAACACAAAACCAGACAAGTACATGGGTGAAAGCTTTGACAAAATCGGATTGGCTGCATTGGTGATGTCATGGTGATGTAAGGCAAGGACTACTTTCCCATTTACTCAAATGCATACAATAATTTTTGTTAAATTGTCGTTTTTTCAAAAAGTTTTATTTCAAGCTATATTTTCCATTCATGGGGATATTATAAAGCATTATACTTCATTTGTTATATTTGGATTACTGCCACGTGTGAATAGGTACTTGAGAGAAAACCACAAATCCGTTATAATTAAGTACATGGCCTATGAGAATTTTATCCTTCCCACTTGTCATGATTTACTTACCCAGTTGCCAATTTGAAATTTAAATAGTTGAGGGATTCCAATTTCAAAACAGTCAAAACTTTCTTATTGCTTGTCCGATTTCTTTCAAACTTTCACCATTCTGTTTGACTTATTTTTCTATTTTCCCACGCAACATTATTTTTTGTGACCAAGGTTTGGATCATCCTTTAACGAATGAGAGTATATCTGTTTATTCATCTTTTACTCAACCCTTGTAAATGTTATTTTTTTAGTTTCAGAGTGCCCTACCAAAACTTGCAAACAACGGGTAATTATTTTAACACATACTCCTTTTTTGGTTTGTTTTTACTTTTAAACAAGTGGCACGCATCTGACAGTCCTCACCTGCATTGTGCGATTCAATAAAGCAGCAGTGCTGACTTTAAAAACAACTATTGAATAATTATTCACAAAAACAACATTCATATGATAATAAATATACTCATATGAGACCCTAAATGACATCTGGGGCCCGTTGCATAAAACCTTTTACCTGAGAAAACTCAGTTTGTTTTTACCGGAGTTTTTGCCCTGTGTTAAAGTCAATGGCAGAAATCAGACTAACCTTAGTTTTCAGTTTTTACCAGAGTTTTCTTAGGTAAAAAGTTTTATGCAACAGGCCCCTGACCTTGATCACATTATCATCTATGACTCGTGTATTACTATCAGTGATATTTGATTCCCATTATGTCCATGTTTCATGAACCAGATCCATAGGATTTTTAAGTTATGATGGCAATTAAAAAATATCCCCAACATGGCCAAAGTTCACTGACCGTAAATGACCTTTGAACTTGGTCATGTGACCTGAACTCACGCAGGATGTTCAGTGATACTGGATCACGCTTATGTCAAAGTTTCATGGACCGTACATATACGTATACTTTCAAAGTTATGATGGCAATTCAACAAATACCCCAAACATGGTCAAACTTCCTTGACCCGAAATAACTTTTGACCTAGGTCATGTGACGTGAAACTCACACAGGATGTTAAATAATACTTGATTGCTCTTATGTCCAAGTTGCATGAACTTGAGTCACAGAATTTTAAAGTTATGACGACATTTCAAGAACTTGACGTTCGTTAAGATTTCAATGTTGACGCCGCCATCGCCGTCGTCGGGAAATGCGGCGCCTGTAAGTCTCGCTCTGCTATACAGCAACAAGAAAATAATAAAACAAAAATTAAGATAATACAGAGCACTGATCACTAGATTATTTACACTGAAAGTATTCGGTTTCTGCAAATAACGCTTAAAGTAGATCTACCTGTTTAAATGAATGAAAGCGGTGTGGTGACTTTCCAAAAGTAGGCCCCCTTTTCAGTTGTCAAACATCCTTAATGAAAAAAGGCTATATATGTGATAAAAAACATGAGAGAAACATTTTGTTGTTTGCTTGATAAAATAAATAAATTGCAAAGCATTACAGTGAAAGACAAACGGGATAAATGTACTTGATATTATTTCTATCCCTCAAATATACTGATACCGGTTATCCATTCGTCTAAAATTGCTAATCAATGGATAACCGGTTTTACAAATGAACTATGAACGCAACTTAGAATGCGATATGATGACAATCAGCCGACCCCACTTAGGGACCTCTCGGCCAGCCTGTCCAGCGGGAAATGTTGCTGCTGCTGTCGGCTGCTGAGGGAGAATTGGGGCCAGCTGAAAGGCCGGATAGGAAGCAACCGTGTTCGCGTTCGTCTTTGAACCGGTGGATTGGTGAGGTTATCCGTCGTGTCGGTTCGCTTTCTTGCTCCGTATACTGTTCAAATCAAATTGCAATGAAAAAAAAAACATTTTGAAGTATAAAAAAGTATATTTTCACGAAGACGCATGAAAAAGATGATAAGAAAAACGATATGGATAAGTTAAATTAGTTTAACAGGAAAAGAATAATAATAACAAAAAAAAAACAGAAAGTGAGAGAGGGGGGCGTAGGTTATAATAATATAATTATAATAATATTTCTAAAGCACCAATTTCATATGAAGTATGCACTTTGATGATTTGTTGAGGAGAAAACATATACCGAGGAAAATGATGTTCGGAATTACAATGAAGAAATACCGGATAGTCACTTAAACATTGAGAACAAATTCGAAACACTTAACAAATATCATTATTCGATAGCCATTCTTCGGTACAATGGTAGTGAGTGTGTAACCTTTTCTGACGTCAATTTTTTTTGGAGAGCGTCAGATTTGGTGTTGCCATTTAATGGAAAACCATTGTTAAAGTGAGGCATCCCTTTGGACCAATGTTCTTTGAAGGTGACCCCACCCTCTCTATATTTCTAGAATCTATTACAGTTTGATATATTCCATTGTGCCTGCTGTTGTGTTCAGCAATGTGCTATCGATGTGAGTTTTAAGTTGACCAACATATAGAAAGTCCCAGCATTATGCGGGATTGTTTTTCCGGGAACGAGGGCGGTACACCTAAACTATTTTCGAAGAAATGTGAAAATGAGAGAACAAAGTGACCGAGCTTGTCATGGGGGTGCTTTTGAATTTCCTAACATGAAATTGAGGGATTTCGTGCATACTTTTTGTGCATTTCGTGGAAATTCTCCATATAAAATGTATTTTTTAACATTTACGGCGGGGGGGGGGGGGGGGGGGTACCAGTATTACTCCGTATACATGGCAAGGGAGGAAATAAAGAAATAAATCACACTGATGGAAACCTACCCTTTTCTCCAAGTCCATGACCGAAGTTCATGGTAAGATGAACGCATACGACCACGAGAAACACACGTATGATGAGACCTAGGATCCCACAGACTATGATACATGTGGGTAGTAGTTTATCTTCCTTCGTCGGCCACTGCTCCCATCTCATCGACAACTGTACGCAAGACAGAGAGAGAGGGTGGAATTAGCAAGATGTTAATATGATGAAATAACACTTAAAAGATCATTTAATTTCATTCATGTAGGCTCACTGGCGTACCTAGGATTTTCCAGGATATTCGTCAGGGGGGCAAAAAGGTATTTCAAGCTCGTCAGGGGGGCAGGGATACATGCATGAGTGGTGGCTTTGCATCGGTGGTGGCTCGTCAGGGGGGGGGGGCAGACTGCCCCTCTGTCCCCCCCCCCCGTAGGTACGCTAGTGTGTAGGCTACACAATTATACAATTAGATTTAGATAGCCTTGTTTTTCAGCAGTCCCCTCCATAACACCCAACCTGTTTCATCATCTCCCTTATTATGAACCTATTGTTTGTTTAATTTGAATGCTTGACATCGTTTTGAAATGCATACTTTGTTGCTTGAATTATATTGATTTCTTGGAGATGGAAATAAATGAAATGAAAATTAAATGAACGAAATGTTATAATCACACAATGTAGTCAGGCAGCATATGTCATGATTTACCGGCTACTTCGACAAATTGGCTAAGTCTGATTTTTCACTTTTATGTGATTGATGACATCACAAGGAACAACTTTCAACTTGGTGACAAATTTCTAATGGTCATCTTGACCATGTTAGGGGTCAATAGGGGTCGATTTTTTAATTGCCCCAATTATGTCGAGTAACACATCAAATTATGTGTCTTGTTATACTTAACAAAAATGTGTACACAACCATATACTCTTGATCTACCATTAAAAAGTTATGACCGGAAATGTCAAAGGTCAACGAACTTCGTTATATGGGAAATTACACTGTATATACGAAGCTCATTTTTCCGTGTTTTTATGCATGTGTGTACTTCTTTATTTTCGATTTTGATAAGTCCATCGTCAAAAGTCCTTATCCAGAAGATATAAAGGGTCAAGACAAGGTAAGGGGAAAGGTCAAAAGGTCAACAAACTTTCATTAAAGCCAAAATACACGTCTAAAAGCGGTTAGAAGTTTAGACGTCTTATTTTTCGTGGGTTCTTTATTTTGAAAAGTCTATATCTAAGAAGACATTATATATAAAGGGGTCAAATGTGCTTATTTAGGAACAAGATAGATAAACAGAGATAGACGTCGAATACATTCAGTGTGGTATCATTGTATTGCAGGAATACCTTGAAACGACTTGACAAACCCTTATGCCCTTAATAAAATCTTATCATCTTCACGGTGTGATAATTAAGTGCAACCAGGGAGGTTTTTTTTATTTAGGAATTCAATTCAAGTTCAATTCATTTTTCAATTTACTAGTCTTTGATATATAAAGAAGTATTTCCTTCATTTGCTTTGTACAGAATATTCTAATTAACAGAAATTATTGTAATGTTGGGGTATAAGTATAATATTATGTTAACATACTAAACACATCGATTGATCAGTGCTCCCAGCTTCTAAAGTTGCTTAACATTGCATTTGGATTATCTTGCGAATAAGATGCTCGATCTCTGGAGCCAAGAAGGACTACACATTTCTGGTGAATGAACTGTTCTGAGCTTACCATTGGGGCCCTTTTGCATTTTGTAAAATGAAATTTAAGGATTTCGTGCATACTTTTGGTCAGTTTTATTTATTTTTCAGTAAAAATGCAAGTCTTCACAATTTCTGGTGGCAGCTGCCCCCCTCCCCCTTCCCGCTGCGGTATGGCCGTGGTTTACTTCAATGAGATATGTGATTATTCTTTCTAGTAACATCCAGGTAGTTCAGCAAGTAGGAAAAAAACAAAAACGACAAAAAAACAAAAACAAAATCTGCATCTAGCATCTATGCACATCACTATCGCGAGAACTGGTATTAAGGGAGAATGAAACGTTTGGAACAAGATAGCTTGTATGAAAACAGAAAAATCAAAGAAACAGATCAACGAAAGTTTGAGAAAGATGTGTTACGTCACCAGTGGCGTACCTAGGATTTTCCACAGGGGGGCAAAACCGTCCCCCCCCCAAAAAAAAAAAAAGGTCTTCAATCACAAATAAAGGATTTCTTACCAAAAATTGACATGCCAAAAAAAAAAAAAAAAAAAAAGTCTTCAAGCTCGTCAGGGGGGGGGGAGCAATAAAGGTCTTCAAGCACGTCAGGGGTGGGGCAAAAATGTATTTCACGCTCGTCAGGGGGGGCAGGGATACATCCTTTGCATGGGTTGTGGCTCGTCAAGGGGGGGGGAACTGCCCCCTGTCCCCCCCCCCCCCGTAGGTACGCTAGTAGACGTCACTTGTGAACAACTCTCCCCATTACTTTAGCTTATATTTCATTTAAAATGCCTCTTTTATCACATCTATCAGCAGATCATGTGTTCTTTCTAGAGGAGGGCATGTAATACAGATTTTTAAAAAATACATCATGGATTATGAGTTTGTATCACCACAAGAAAAAGCAGAAAGAGATATTTTGAGGGTATTTTATAGTTCATCAACGGGAAAGTTGTTCACATGTGACATCACACATCCTTGTCGCACTGCCAATGAGAGGTTGCACTTATAACATCATGAAGATGATACGACTTTTAAGGGCATTAGGGTTTGTCAAGTCGTTTCGAGGCATTCCTGCAATACAATGATACCACACTGAATGTATTCGACGTCTATCTCTGTTTATCTATTTTGTTCAGAATAAGCGCATTTGACCCCTTTATATATAATGTCTTCTTATAGATATAGACTTTTCAAAATAAAGAACCCACGAAAAATAAGACTTCTAAACTTCTATAACCGCTTTTAGACGTGTAGTTTGGCTTCCAATGAAAGTTTGTTGACCTTTTGACCTTTCCCTGACCTTGTCTTGACCCTTTATATATTCTGGATAAGGACTTCTGACGATGGACTTATCAAAATCAAAAAAAAAAATGTACACACATGCATAAAAACACGGAAAATGAGCTTTCTTCACACCTTCAGTGTAATTTGCCATTTAAAGAAAGTTCGTTGACCTTTGACATTTCCGGCCATAACTTTTTAACGGAAGGTCAAGAGTGTATGATTGTGTTCACTTTTTTGTTCAGTATAACAAGACAAACAATTTGATATGTCACTCGACAGAATCGGGGCAATTTAAAAAATTGACCCATATTTTGTCACCAAGTTGAAAGTTGTTCCTTGTGATGTCACCAATCACATAAAAGTGAAAAATCAGACTTAGCCAATTTTTCGAAGTAAATTACATATGCTGCCTGACTAATGGTGTCGATACACTCTAAAAAAAGATTACCCAATATTGGGTAAAATGGGAACATGCATGTTGGTTGGGTAAAAAGATACCAAATATTTTATAACATGCATTTTGTCAATATGGGACAAAAAATACCTACAACATACATGTTTCATTTTTACCCAATATTGGGCAAATTTTTATTCAGTGTTTTAGATTGTATAAAAAACAACATAAGACGTAAAATCAAATCACGAACATTCTGGTCAAAGACCTTTATCAAAGTGGTGTTTTTATGTTGGTATCATTGTTAGCCGTCCATTTCAGCATCAGGTTGTTTTTTTAAGATGGACGGGCTTGTTGAAGAGAATGCCGTTTTGAATGTCTTTTTATTTATTTCTCATTTTCAATCAATTGCCCAATTTGAAACAAAAAGAGAGTTTTTCCCGATACGAAAGGGCGACCATGTCCCCTCGCTGTCATGCTACACGCTGCAGCTACACAGTCCCACCAATGAAATTGATTTCAGACCGATCAAGGCTATTACGTTATTACCAATGCAATGTCATTAAGTCGGTCGGTTTGGAGTCGGTTATGTTGGTGTGACCGGAAAATTGTGCTGCAGTCACACTACGGAAACCGACTCCAGACCGATCAAAGCTATTACGTTATTACCAATGGCATGTTACCCTCGGTTTGGAGTCGGTTTCGTTTGTGGGTATTGTGGCACGATATAGTTTTTGAAGCCATGCACACCGGCGCTTGAAACTGACTCAACACCGAGAATAGCCATGTTACGGATGAATGTCATATGATCGGTCGGTTGCAATCGGTTTCGTTGTTGCATGGTCATGATGGTGGAGGTGCCGTAGCCGAGTGGTTTAAGCTTATCGAATGACTATTC
The DNA here is from genome assembly GCF_037042905.1 of Lytechinus pictus. NCBI lineage: Eukaryota > Metazoa > Echinodermata > Echinoidea > Temnopleuroida > Toxopneustidae > Lytechinus > Lytechinus pictus. The sequence goes on from NC_087258.1 coordinate 21,095,043, forward strand.
GTGGAAAGTCCGGGATTCGAACCCCGGCCGCGGCACCTATGCCCGTGAGCAAGGCATTTAATTGACAATACTCTTTTATCCTGCTTTCAAATAAATGGAAATGCTTTACGGATTAAACTCGGTGTGCACTTGTTAAAAAAAAATGACTGAGCATATACCAGTGACCTGGAGGCCGACTCTGATCATAGGTGGCATAATGAGACAAACCTCTTGAGGGGGGCAGACATGGAGGATGGGGAAAGTTTTCTAAAAAGCTGCGATCTTGCCAAAAAAAAAATAACATTCTGATGCAAAAATCAAATTCTTTGATAGATTATTTTTTTACACAATGTACCATTTTCTTAATTTTTCTTTCTTTAGGCCGACTCATTTTTTGTTGGTTGTGAAACTTTTTGGGGGGTCCATTGCCCCCCAAGCCATCCCCAATCCCCATCTGTACGCCAGTGACGTGAGCTCAAGCCCGTTAACCTGGCGACGAGTACTGAGCGTCTACTCTTTATCGAATTCATTAATACCGTGTTTACACGTGCATCGGCTTTTGGTTCAGGACCAAAAGCCGATGCAGAATCGGCTTTTGGTTTATCTCGCACCGCGTTTACACGCTGTCACAGCTCGCGGCGCAGAATCGGTTCGCGTGGCAAGAACCTGAAATGATACGCGCACCAACAACGTCATAATCAATACAACGCTGGATCCGTGCGCTTACAAGTACGTCATAATGGTAAATAATGGTAAATTATGGTAAATAATGGTCATAATGGTAAATGAATTGCGCTCATTGCCGATGCAGAATCAGCTTTCTGTTTACACTAAAAAAAGCCGATTCTGCATCGGCTCGCGGTTCTGAACCTTCTACTTTGGTAGTGCAAAGTTGCCGATTCTGCACCGAGAGCCGATGCAAGTTAATCTACGCAACAAAAAAGCCGTTTCTGCATCGGCTCGCAGCGGTTCAGAACCGCGAGTTGATATAAACACGGTCTATTTTATTCTAAATTCCTTACGTCAATGAACTTGTATGTGATGAATGCGGGCAAGATCCATCCAGTCGCTAAGAAGAGAACCACCAGAATTCTGTTTTCATATCGTAACTGAAAATAAAAAAGAAGAGTCACAGCAGTTCAAACATGAAGAGGATTTGACTCGTTTTGATAAATCGATAGACACTGATATTCTTTGAATGCTTCACATACTTCTGTCGACAAACTAAAATACAAGTGAATCATTAAACATAAAACGTTTCAAGACAACCTCAAAATGTAATGTAAATTCAATCATTAAAATAGGCCTATTTCGGTATGACTTAAAGAAACTGTTAAACGTATCAATACTAGCAAACTAGTGCGTAATGTGCAAAAGAATTGAGACGGCGGATTTGGCGTATCGGGTACAATTCATGAAAAGTTGCGAGTGAGCGATGCTCGCTAGCTAAAATTCCAACATTAATTTTTTTTACACAAATCTAATTTTGTGATAGATATTGACATAAAATTATATGATATTTCATCCTTTTCTTTCTTTTGCCATTTTGTTTGCAGGGGGGGGGGGGGGAGGATGGCACACACCAAAGGCCCCCATCTGTACATTACTGTCAGCCCAGGACTACCTGAGAAGATAGGGAGATTCTAGGGGTGACGTTACTGACGTCCGGTTATTTTCATAGGGGGGCAACACATATTTAAGATTTTTCGATTTTTACCACAAAAAAAATATAAAGAGAAGTAGTATATATTTTGTAGTTTTACGAGCACGCCCTCGTATAAATAATACATGACTTCAAGAACTTACAGAGAACGAGATACATTCAAATACAATCAAAGAGTTAATTAAGATGGAATTTACTGGTTGGCATAGACGTTTCAAACTGACTATAAAGGTGAATAATCAAAGCTGAATAACTTTGAACCTGATCATATACAAATAATGCATGCAGCCGAGTGCGTTAGTGGAAATGCAGAGCACGCGAGGTTTCTTTAGATAGGAGTCGCACTGTGCACGAGCCGCTTGCGGCGAGTGCCCAGTGTGCTCCATCTGAAGAAACCGAGCTTTCTCTGCATTTACTTTTACGCACGACAGAGCAAGTGCATTATTTGTTTTATAAAATAGCAACACAGAAACAATTTTTTAAAAAGTTACAGTACAGTTTTGTTGGACTTCTACCGCACTGGTTTGCTCGAGCGTGCAATGTCAATTTTCGTTGCACACCTTTTGCACTACCTTGCAGTGCACAAAAAAAGTTGGATGTCATGTGACGCGTATTGACCAATCGCGATGCTTGAAATAATACAGCTATTTTATAAAGGTTTATATATACTCACTGCAAGGAAACCAAGTATGTTCCACATGAAACCTAAGGGGAGACCAAGGCTGAGAACAATCTTTTCAAAGCCATTGATGTTGATACCGTCATCGAGGACCAGTATAACCATGCTGGTCTGTTAAAATATTTGAAAAAAAAAAGTTCACTGTAAATAGCTGTATTTATAAAGCGCCTTTTGCCCGAGGATACAAAGCGTTGCTATTATTACCCCGGCTTAAGCTCGAATAAGCTCGAGCTACCATCACAGGCGCTCAGTGCATGCAATCCTGCCTGGTATCCATTAATCCTCAGTGCATGCAATCCTGCCTGGTATCCATTAATCCTCAGTGCATGCAATCCTGCCTGGTATCCATTAATCCTGCCTGGTATCCATTAATCCTCAGTGCATGCAATCCTGCCTGGTATCCATTCACCTCACCTGGGTCGAGTGCAGTTAGATTTCTTGCTTAAGGAAAACACGCCATGGTTAGGATTCGAACCCACGACCCTCTGTTTGAAAGGCGAGAGTCAGAACCGCTAGACCACGACGCACCCGCGTATAACTGTTATACGTTTATCTCGTTTAATTACTTTTGATAGTTCCTGTTGTAAAAAATAATAATAATCATACGACATTTAAAACATAATGCTTGACAAATTAGATATTTATCACAAAATTAATTTATAATGGATAATAGAAAATTCATAAATAGAATCAACTGAATCCAAAATGATAATACTGTGTAATAAGAGCACTTCTTTAGCGTAAAACTAAAATATTAGTTTTGTTGTAAGACTCAATTATTAACCCAAACCATTTTAATTTGATTGTTCTTTTATTGAATTAATGAAGTCTTCCTTTAATGTGTAACATCATTACAAATCTAGTTGATTTTCAGTGACAGCTGGAATAAGCCTGTTTATCATATAACACATACATATTAAGGTATCACAACGTTCAAAACAAAGGAAACAAAAAAAGGGAAAAAGACAGCGAAAAAGGCAAAGCATTTCATATACAGGTACATGTATGTAATGATGACACTGAAAATGTGAAAACGATTAGAGAGAGCGAGAGAGAGAAAGAGGGAGAGTGGGAGGTTAATTTCTAATTGATCTAATGCCAATTCGTCGCAATGACCAACTCGTCTTATATCATTTGGTCTACCATCAGTTCGTCCACTATCCACATGGTCTCCTTGCCATTTGATCCACTCATCATGTCGTCTATTACCAGTTGGTCCAATATCCATTAGTCCACATACCATTTGGTCTAATAAGACTAAAAATTACAATAGGGCGAAATGAATGAAATTAGACCAACCGGTTATGAGACGAAATGATCATAGACGAACTGGTGATTGGACGAAGTGATTATTGGACCAATGGCTGTTAGACGAAAAGTTGATGGACGGAATGGCATTAGACTAATTGAAGTGAAGGTACGCAATGTGATGAATGGACGAGTTGGGAGTAGACGAATGGGTAGTTTACCGAGGGAGAGAGAAGGTGGAGGGGGGGGGGGTGGCAGAAAAAAATTAAGAGGGGATGGGAAAAAGGAGGGGGGGTGGGTATCGATGTAGTCCCGTTTCTGTATCAGCAACCGTTCCTACCTCCAGCTGCAAATCAACTTTCAATAAGAGAGGGAGAAAAAGGAGAGAGAGAGAGGGGGGCGGCAAGGCAGAGAAAATGTGACGTAAAGAGGGTACTTGAAGAGGGAGAGGGAAAGCTTGTAATTGATGGCGGCCTCATAAAAAGGGTTCGTGACTATGATTGGTAATTACTGAACAAGTGGGTGCAATGCAGGTGCAGGTGCGGGTGCAAGTAGGGTAGGGGGATCAAGTTCCCATTTCTGTCCGATCGATTGTTCTTCTCTCCAACTGAAGAAAAAAGAAAGGTCTTCAATCACAAATAAAGGATTTCGTAACAGAAAAAAAATTGACAAGCAAAAAAAAAAAAAAAAAAAAAAAAAAAGCTCGTCAGGGGGGCAGGGATACGTCCTTTACATGGGTTGTGGCTCGTTAGGGGGGGGGCAAACTGCCCCCTGCCCCCCCCCCCCTAGGTACGCTAGTGCTTGATTACTCTTACGTCCAAGTTTCATGAATTGGTTTCATAAACTTGAAAAGTTATGATGGCAATTCAACAAATACCCCAACATGGCCAAAGTTCATTGACCCTAAATGACCTTTGACCTTGGTCATGTCACCTGAAACTCGGGCAGGATATTTAGTTATACTTGCTTTCCCTCATGTTAAAGTTTCATTAACTTGGTTTATATACTTTTTAAGTTGTGATGACATTTCAAAACTTAACCCTAGGTTAAGATTTTGATATTGATAATCTCGCTCTGCTATGCAGGCGAGGCAAAAAATAGAAAATAAATATGAAAAAATGAAAATAAAAATGTTTGTGTCTTAGTTGGCTAACCACTTGTATCGTTAATTTTATGAGAGACATAATTGTACTTTGTTTATATATATACCTAAATAGTACTTAATCATTCAGCTGTCCTGGCGAGAACATGACAATAAATGCAACCGAATTATGTGCAAACACATGGTTGGCGAATGAATAAGGGTGATATTGATTTCCCTTGGGATCTGCTGCCGTGGCAAGAAAAGGGGGCCGAAAGTAAATACCCGTATTTCCATTATACCTTACTACCATACGGCCTAAATCTACAAGTAACTCTCTTTAATAAAGATAGGTAAAGCACTACCAAGCTCCTACATATCACGTTATGTGCTTTAGATATACTGATTTGATTATAGCCTTCTTTGAATCTGTCATTTTTAATAGGTAAATGGTTCTTTAAATCTACCCTTTTTTCTCATTGAAACTATTAAATAACATTTCAACCAAAACAATTATTTCAAAATATTTTCTTCCCATGTATTATCGCGTGACCAATTTTCTAGATCACATCCTATATTGAACTATTGTTTGATTTCAACTACAAATTAAAGCGCCCACACTCTTCAAAGCAAATCAGTCAAATTGACTAGACCAGTAGTCAGCTGGGTGCAACTGATATGGCAATCATTGATAGTCACATTTTTGACATATATTCTAGTCAGAAATGACTCTGTTCTAGTAAAATACGACTAGAAAATAGTCAAATATGGCTAAAATAATAGTTGCACCCAGCTGACCCTATTAATTAGTCATTTTGGGCTGATTTGTTTTAGAGTGCAGTATTCAACTCTATGATCAAGTCATTCACAGTAACCAGTTTTTTTTATACAACACTGTTTACTATATGAACTTACAGTAGTTGTCAAACGGTTAAAATAAACATGATTTATTTATCAATGTTGTTTAAGACTTTAAACAACTGTAAAGTTAATATCGCAAACAGCGTGGTATGTATAAAGGTTTTAAACAGCTTTTTTGGCTGAGTTGCTTCAGTCAAACAATGCCAAGGCCAACACGGATCGATAAATCTCCAATATTTAGATAACCAGTTGAAAATAGGAATATCTACATTCTGGCTAATCAACCTTTGTAATAGATAAAACTGACAAGAGTTTGTAGTGGAAGAACAATTCTGATGACATAGTCATCAGGTAGTCACATGGAGCCAGCACCACACAGGCTATTAATTATACCCAGTTCTATTTATATGAAGTTTCTACTGCACAATAGCGTGCTTTTACCATTGTTTGTAATAAAAAAGTAATACGAGGCTTTTGGATCATTGTGTACTAAATATATTTTTTGTTTTCAATAATATTTTATTTTCTTCCTCTTTCAAATCAATAAGTTGACAATGACAATTCATATAAATAAAGATTCTTTGCATGTATACAATCAATAAACAATCAAACAAATAAATATATCAATATCAATGAGATTACAAATATTTTTAAAATGATTACAAATGAAATTGAATATATACAATCCGGGATGAAAAAAAAACTCCCTCTTTCGATAGAATTATGCATACTTAACGCAGTCAAGTTCAAAGGTTGGTGGGAATACCCAGTTATATTAATAGAAAGTTCCTACTTCAATTCACAATGGTGTGCTTTTACAATTGCAGCACTACGAGTGATTTGTATCGAAATGCACTGTTGGCTTCGTTGTAATGTGATAGTTCTTGTGGTTAGAATTTAATTAGATCTCTTTATTTAGCGATGGCTGAGAAGTGTGGATCAGAGAAAGTTTCAAGCTCTTCACCGAACCTGATATGTCCACTATGCCTTGATATATTTGTTGAGGCGACAATCTTAACTTCATGTGGACACACATTTTGTAGGCAATGCCTCAAGAAATACGATCTAACCCACCAGGACCTTGATCACATGGTCTGTCCTCTCTGCAGGGAGATCACCAAGTTGTCCGCCAACCGTGTCGATGATCTCCGCCTCAATGTCTCCATCAACGGATGCGTAGACGATTACCACGCCAAGTGTGGAGGGATGAATGCTGTCCTTGAGATGTGCCAGAAATGCACCGCTTGCAAGTCTCTGAAAGACGCTGTATCATTCTGCAGAACATGTCATTGTTATATGTGTGATAAGTGTCTGCTTTCTCATCAACAGCTTACCATGTTCTTTGACGGTCATGAGATTGTCTCCATGGATGATGTCATCGATGGGAAGGTCAGCATTGGTCATTTATTCGAGAAGTGTTCCATCCACAAGCAAGAGAACAAAGATATGTTTTGTGAGGACTGTAAGGTCCATGTCTGTCAAAAGTGCGTACTTGTTGGTCATAAAGCTCATGAAATCAAGAACCAGGTTGACTTTGAGCAGGAGTTACGACGGAAGGTAAATTTATTCATAATTGTCACAGTAGAAATGCTGTTTAAAATACATATAACGCTGTTTACTATTAAACCTTTATAAGAAGTTTAAGAAATTTCTTTGAAAATCCAATAGTAAAAATCAAACTGTGCTTTTGGGAGTTTGAAAACTTGTTTAAATTAAAAAAACAGATTGCTGTTAGACGGTCTCGTATGAAAATTAAACAGCATTTCAAACGTAAATTTTATATAACGATCTTTTCTATTTGAACCTTACATTGACAATTATAAGCTAAAATAAAACTTTGCTGTCTAAGAGTTTAAAGACTTGTTAAAACTGTTAAAATTACTGCGGTAAGGTTAAATAGCGTTGCATATACATTTTAAACAGCATTTAAATTTACTACGTACGATAGGTAGGTTTAGCATGGTTAGACACTGATACAGATATTGAAGTTGATCACTGATGTAAAAAAAGAACAAACAGCAATGATCATTACAGTTTTTGATGATTATGAGTCTATACCTCATAAAAAATGTTGATTTCAATCAAGAGAGAAAAATCAAACAAGCATAATGCTGAAAATTTCATCAAAATCGGATGTAAAATAAGAAAGGTACAACATTTTAAACTTATGCACTATTTAATTACATGCAAATGAGATGTCCCTCACTCACTGTTTATTTTGTTTTTTTATTGAATTATACAATATTTAAACATTCACAGATTTAACAATAAGACCAACTTGACTGAACCACAAAATGTTAAGCAGTGGTCATTCCACATGTTCAGTTAGAAATAAAACTATGTTTAACAGGCAAATGAGGAGAAAAATTAAAATATTTAATATTGTTTATAATAAAAAAAAAAAACGAAAGAAATAGTGAGTGGGTGATGTCACCAGTCCTCTCATTTGCATACCGACCAGGATCGGCATATAACTGTTTTGTGAAATTAAGCGAAATTTAAAAATGTCATAATTTCCTATTTTACATCCGATTTTGATGAAATGTTTAGTGTTATGCTTGTTATATTTTTTTATTAATATTAACATATTGTTGGGTAAGGGTGATCGATGATGTCGAAAAGAGGAAACAATGCTCAATGATCATTCCATTTTTTTGGTAATGATTATAATAGCAGTGACGATAATAATAATAACTGGACTGTACTACTACTACTACTACTACTACTACTACTACTACTACTACTACTACTACTACTACTACTACTACTACTACTACTACTACCACTACTACTACTACTACTACTACTACTGCTGCTACTACTATACTACTACTACTACTACTTCTACTACTAATACTAATACTAATACTACTACTACTACTACTACTACTACTACTACTACTACTACTACTACTACTACTACTACTATTATTATACTACTACTTCTACTACTATACTACCACTACTACTACTACTACTACTACTACTACTACTACTACTACTACTACTACTACTACTACTACTATACAACTACTACAATACTACTACTACTACCACCACCTACTACTACTACTACTACTACTACTGCTACTACTACTGCTGCTACGACTACTACTATACTACTACTTCTACTACTACTACTACTACTAATACTAATACTACTGCTACTACTACTACTACTACTACTACTACTACTACTACTACTACTACTACTACTATTATACTACTACTTCTACTACTATACTACCACCACTACTACTACTACTACTACTATACTACTATACTACTATACTACTACTACTATACTACTACTACTACCACCTATATGATTTTACACACTAAAAACTAAAGTTTTATTTTTGGGGGAGGGGGGGGGGGGTTGAGGAATGTTATTGGAAATACTGTAGTTATGTTTCCAAATTTATATTTTAAGATTTCAAACCTGTATCAGCCTAATTGATTTTATCAATCATTCCTATTTTTGCTTTGATGACGTCATTTCTAGGGGGGAGCTTAATTCTACTCCCCCATCCCAGCTCTGTGAAATCATAGCAAAAGTGAAATAATAAATAAATCATTTTATAAACAATATTTTCTTGAATGAAATCTATTTCCACATTATTATCGACTTATTATAAGAATAATTAAGTAATTAATTAAACATGACTCAGCGATACACAGCAACATAGCTCAAGTAGCCTTCGCTGCGGACCTTTTTGACCTTGTATCTTCAGTCATTTCAAGGTAAAAAAAGACAGAACGAAAAATGCAGAGCCCACATAAATCATACAGCATGTGCATGAGATAAACTCTGAAGTGCTGGATAACATAAATATGACGGCATGTGCTAAGAAATTCCAATAAAATGAGTACCAAGAAATCATTTCATTTGAACTTACCTCATTTAACAGTAAATATAGGGAAATTCAGAACACCACCTGCCACGTCTGTATACGCTGCACGAAAATCGAACAAGTACGATTCCCACTATACTATACTATACGCAGCTATACGGCATTTTCGTATAGTGCCCTCTCATGTGACCCGGTATTAGGAAATCCTATTGTTCGATTCAAGCTATTCGCGTGCCCTCGAAAACGTGCACCGTATACCCGAATAGTATACTTCTATGTGAACCCAGCCCTACTACTACTACTACTACTACTACTACTATTATACTACTACTTCTACTACTATACTACCACTACTACTACCACAACTACTACTACTACTATACTACTACTACTACCACCACCTACTACTACTACTACTACTACTACTACTGCTACTACTACTACTACTGCTACTACTACTGCTGCTACGACTACTACTATACTACTACTTCTACTACTACTACTACTACTACTACTACTACTACTGCTACTACTACTGCTGCTACGACTACTACTATACTACTACTTCTACTACTACTACTACTACTACTACTACTACTAATACTACTGCTACTACTACTACTACTACTACTACTGCTACTATTATACTACTACTTCTACTACTATACTACCACTACCACCACTACTACTACTACTACTACTCCTACTACTACTACTACTACTATACTACTACTACTACTACTACTACTACTACTACTACTACTACTACTACTACTAATAATAATAATACTACTACTACTACTACTAATACTGCTACTACTACTACTACTACTACTACTTCCACTACTACCACTACTACTACTACTACTACTGGATGCTGATGAATACACAATAATAATGATGTTTTTGATTTGTAATACTATCATCAATATCTTAAATATTGTTGCATCTAATTCATTGGTTCTTTATTCTTAATATAAATTACAGTGATAATAATTATCGTTATTGTTTCAATTTGACATGAAATTTTGTATTTATGTTTGTGGTCTATTTTCAAGCTTATATAGCATATCGTATGTCATTCTTATTTAACGATATTTGTTATTTTCACCTTTATGGAATGTTTCCAGATCTAACTCACTGTTTTATCACTTTCAATTCGTAGGTTACAGACCTTGCTCAGCGATGTGCTGAGAAGAAAGCAGAGCTGGAAAAGAACATTCAAAACATAGAAATACAACGTCATGAGGTACACACTACAGTGCAGACACTACTAGATGATGTCAAGCAAGCCTACAGCATCAAGGCCAAACAACTTGAAGAAAATCTTCGAAATCTGATCGAGCAAATAAATGCCTTAGAACGTAGTTTTGATGACGACCTTGACGTCTTGAAGTCAAAAGATCGACAGAGGATCAAGAGTATTTGTAGTTCAATTACTTTGGTAGATAATGACAGACTGGGTCATCTTGAGACAGACACTCTATCTGCTCATATCTTGCTCTGTGAGGAGCTGGATACCATGCTGAAGGAGGTTACTGATCACACTTCTGTGGAAGCTATTAAGAAGAAAGCACAGGAGAAGAGGTTCAAACCAGCAGACAATGCCCGTCTTGACCTCGGGAGTATCTCAGAATATACTGATCATCCATCTACGGCAGCCATAAAGAAGAAAGCACAGGAGAAGATATTCAAACCAGCAGATGATAGTCAACTTGATCTCGGGAGCATCTCAGGATCAGATCCAACGATGGAAGTCATTCAGTGTGTTGATCTACGGGGAGGGGTGCAAGGTATGGCAAGGCACTCCCATAGCACTGTCGCTATCGGGTATGGGGATTTTGGACAAGGTATTGATATCATTGATTCAAATGGTGGAAAGCAGCGGTATAGAAACCCACCATTAAGTGATATGAAATGTTATGATCTGGTCTTGCAACGGGACGGGTCGTTATGCGTGTCCACTGGTTCTTATACGGAAGCCTACATCTACTCTCCCCTTGGCACTATGAAAGCAACAATTCACGTGAGAGGCAATGGGTATTTTCTCAGAGTTAACAGGAGTCCAACAGATGAGATCATCATTACTAACTATGGAAAACAAGTCTATATCTATGACCCGACGGGATCCACTCTTAAACACACTGTTCAAACAAAGCACGATACGTGCCAGGCATCTATCACCAGGACGGGTTTGATCGTCACGAGTTCATGTTGGGAGGATCCAAGCGTGTTGACGGTCTATGACAGGGATGGGAATGCTGGTGAGTCTCTACAAGCTCCAGAGGATGTCTACCTGTATGCTGCCGTGGATGAGCAGGACAGGGTGTATGTAGCGAGTGTTGATGTGAAGAATAGTACCGTCGTGATCAGACTCTATGATCTTGATGGTCTGAACCTGAAGGAAAGAGTTGAGTTCAATGCACTTAACATGACATTGAATTGTTGGTGTTACTTGGTTTCCCTCTCCCCAGACATGCTCGCCTTTGCTTGTGACGAGAAGTTATATTTCATCAAGGTATCACTGTAATCCAGATTGTCTCATACCATATAGCATCACAGCCCAATATTGTGTAACATGTATTCACCCAGCTACCCTGTTTTACCTCCATGCTTCAATATTCTATTGTTTATCATAATTTCATGATATCTTATTCCAATGGTAGGATCCATCATGTGACATTCGTAGGAATACACAGACTAGTCACGCATGCTATAGAACTATCAGTAAAATTCCTTTAAAAATGGGTTCTCCTGGCTGAAAATAGTAAAATCAGAATATATATTATGATATGCTCCATAGTATAAAATGGCAAAACGCTGAAAATTTCATCAAAATCTGATAAAACAACTAATCAATATGTTAGTTTATCGATGTTCTGTGAAAACAGCTCTATATTCATGCACTGACCAGTGATAGGTGGGCTGATGATGTGTGGTCCCAACTTTCCCTATTCTTATTTCATTAAAGGACATCACAATGTATGTGTGTAAAATATGTTTCAACAATGATGATATTACCGTCAAAGCAGTAACCAATCTTATAACAGTGTCACCAAAGTATTAAACGCAATGCTGATAAAATTGTCAGTTTTCAGTTTTTTGTTTGTCACTCTCTCAGCCTGAGTACCCCTTCATTATTGTATTGATCTATATTATGTAAATAATTTTGGGTGTATATATACAAAACATGTTGGTGAGGATTTTTATACTGGACTGCAGAGAAAGTGCGATTGGTTGGTTGTTAGTAATCAACCAGTGAACCGACGGCTTAAGGTCCTCTCCGAGGGACCTGATAATAATATCGTATAAAAGGGCACCAGCGCTCTGACTTGTCATCTAACCCACTCCACCGGATTGAGAGACCAACATAGGCCAACGATTTCATGTATGTGTGTTTATAAGCAACCATATCCTTGAGGCATAGCCATGTATCTGATTCAAATTTGTTTTGTTCATATTCTCGTAGTTATCGTGTACAGTAATGTACAGTATATGGACATCAACATATTTCCTTAGAGCGTCGGATATATTTGTTCTCTATATGTTTATTTCATCCTGTAATGACTTCATAATTTAATCGGCTGTTAGGCGCAACGAACTTTTCTATTGAATTTGATCATTATAATGCATATGATGATGACCCCTTGTTATCTCCTACTACTAATGAAGAATGCAATGTGAACGTGTAATCACTTTGTAAATAAGCTCCAATATAACATACATGGTAAAACGCTGTTTAAAATCTTAAGCATGTTATTTAAGCCCATCACTGTAACAACTATTGTTTAAACTTTTTAAAGAAATTGTTTAAAAAGTTTAAACAATTACAAAAAAAGTTTAAACAACTTGTTGTTAGAGTGACATACTTAAACAATGTTTTTTTTTGTTACTGCTTAGTGACTGTGTAAAATTTGTACATTTCGATTATGTTCACTCTCTGTTGTTTCATGTTGTGGTTGGGTTGTTAAGTGGTTTGACTTGACTCGAACATCATAGAGTAGTTAGAGATTTCTTACAGGTAGGAAGGGTATTTTATTACTCATAATGAGAGCGCCCTCTAACTGAATATACATTATAGGTTATCAGTTGAATAAATCACATAAACGGGATACTGTTACATGTGTCACATGGGCTGGTATTCTGATAGCGATGGTCAGGCAAAATGAATTTTAATGATTTAATCGATACATTGTATACATATATATATTTCATATTCTAATAGTTATCGTCGAATGTACATATCCATTACCATATTTTTTAAATGTTATTTATCAGTTAATGACTATTCAAGCGATGAGTCATAAATGTTCGGCTCAGCGAATTTTTCTATTAGTTTTGGAATTTGATCATAAGCCTATATGAGATATGATAAGCTGTATATATGTGCCGTAATTGTTGGCATAGCGAAATTTTCTATTAGTTTCTGAATTTGATCATAAGCCTATATGAGATATGATAAGCTGTATATATATGATCAATTGTTGGCATAACGAACTTTTCTATTAGTTTCTGAATTTGATCATAAGCCTATATGAGATATGATAAGCTATAAATCTATGTAGAGTATATTCTGTTGTCTCCTATGAGGAAGATCAAAATAAAAAATCACTTTGCTTAACATAAAATTTGTACATTTTCATTTTCATGTTCACACTATGTCACATTATGTGTTTTTTTTTCTTCAATATGATCATGATGATATCAAAATATGAGTCACGCTTTATTATTTACTTTAAATTGAAATTGAAACTTTATTTACATAAATCTTCACAAAAAAAACATACAAATCAAGAAATATGGATATTTCAAATAAAATACATTTTAACATAAGTAAGAATATTTGAGAATAGTCGATGGATCACAGAAAGTGACAAAGAACTTTTAAATTAATGATCATGAAATTAACACAAAACAACACAATAAAAATAAATGCAGACTGGAAATACAGATCAAACAAACATAACATGAATATAATAATTGAATCTATATCAGTATACCATTAGTATTATAATTTCTGCATTAAGTGTCTTTTAAGGCTTTGTACAGTTTTGCACTGTTTGATATTTTGAGGGAGCTTATTCCAAATAATAATGGGACCCCTACATAAAAATATATTGTTTGAGAAAGAATAATGACCATATATAATAATAATAATAATAATAATAATAATGATATAGGTATATTTACCCAGGGAAGCCACGTCAGTTCTGAAAACTGTTCTCCTAGCGGGCCCTGCTCAGGGACCTGGGAACGATTTTTTCAGTGGGGGTGCTGAAATCTCTCCTCAGAGGTGGGGGGGGGGGGGGACAGACACTATTGAGTTTAACATAATTACACACACACACACACATATATATATATATATATATAAATATACATATATATGACAGTCACTTCTTGGCTTTCTTCTTATAAAAGAACATAAATATATAATTAGATAATTCGAGCGCGAAGCGCGAGCTATTTTTTGTGGAAATGTCATGTATTTTGTCCTGAAAATTGAACATTTTGAGCAATGTTTGTGGTCCAAGATGCGTATGTAACAAATAATTGTGAGCGCGAGCAGATATTTTTTTATATACGCTCAGGCCTGATCGAAAGGGACGTGTTATAAGGACTGTTTTGCAGTTACCCATGAAGACGATACATATATCAACAATCAAATAATGCGAGCGCGAAGTGCGAGCTGAAAAATTTGACATTCCGACCTAAATACTGGACATTCTAAGCACGTTTTTTAATTATGAACAGGATAGGTATATTTAGAATTGATGCGAGCGCGAAGCGCGAGCGGAAACAAAATTGAGATTTCAGACGAAAAAAACGAGAGATTCTAAGTACTTTTCTAATCATGATGAGTATAGGTATAAAACTATACAATTGATGCAAGCGCGAAGCGCGAGCGGAAATAAAAATGAGATTTCAAACCTAAAAACGAGACATCTTATGCACTTTTCTAATCATGAACAGGATAGGTATATAACTATACAATTGATGCGAGCGGAAACAAAATTGAGATTTCAGACCTGAAAACGGGACATTCCATTCATGTTTAATCAAGAAAATGATTGGTAATTGGATATATTCTTAAATTAATAATGTGAGCGCGAAGCGCGGGCAGAAAATTTTTGATATTCTGATCTGAAACTCCACACTGAATATAAAATGGTTTGAACAGATAAAGAAAACTCAGACGAACATAAGAATAAAGATTTGATCAAAATCAGACAAGGAATCACAGTTATTGCATTTTAAAGATTAGCATTATTCCCCACTTGTTTTTTTGTATTTTATTATATAAACTTAGGTTTATTCAATATTTTCCTTTCAAGAACCAAAAACAGTTGAATTAACAACTGATTTAGTCCATTAGATATTCTTTGCTGCAACTTATTTCATTATAAGGGAGACATATCATTCATTCTGGTATGAAAAAAATGAAACAATTTTGATTCCACAAGGAACAGCTAGGATAGTGGGGATGTGACAGCATCAGCCCACCTATTAAATATTCATGACGACATGCATATCATCATTTTCATAAAATATTGCTAAACTTTAGAATTAAATAACTTAACTAATCGTTATCAGATTTTGATAAAATTTATTTATTTTGATAAAATGTATTTGATATAAATATTTTCAGCCCGGAGTACCCCCCCCCCCAAATCAAGCTGGTGAAGCTGCGTATCTGAATAAAACATGCGTGCGCGTGTTTAGAGTTAGACCTTTATAGTATCTGGGCATTCTAAATACATTTTTTATGATAAAAATCAATAATGCGAGCGCGAAGCGCGAGCAGAAAACATTTGATATTCCGATCTGAAAGAGGGTGAATTTAAACACTATTTCAAGTAATGTGTCAGAAAATTCTGAAGTGGGGGGGGGGGGGTTCTACAAAACGTCGTTCATTTTCATTACATTTCTGTCATTTATCAGCTACCACTAGATTTCCAGGAGGTGCGCTGCCTATATATATGGAAAATAACACACGCAGCACCCCCAAATTTTGGGGTTGCTTCACCCCGAACACCCCCGCTTCCCAGCCCGTAGGGCCATGGGGCAGGGCGAAAAAGACTGTGAGAATTTGATTTCTATTACTTGTAATTATTGTATACAATACACGGGCGGTCGGGCGCGCGCTCACTTGATTCGACATAAAACCTGGAAGTTTCAACCACCCCAGTGTGTATCACGTATTGCGCGCGACTACGTTTGTATTGGAGTGGCTGCCCCGCTGGAGCTTGATTGAGTCGCGTTATATAGGAGGGATGTTATTGGAATATGTGAAAGACTATATAAATGATTTGCGATTGTCTGATGTGATAATTATGTACATTATAACATATTTAAAAAAATAAAGGGGGAACCTAATTTCGTGGGGGTGCTGCCTATGGAAAATAATACACGCAGCACCCCCATGATAATTTCTGGGGGTGCTTCAGCACCCCCAGCACCCCCGCTTCTCAGGTCCCTGGCCCTGCTATTATTATTACCCCGGTTTTTTTTCTCAATATGATCATGATGATATCAATTCTATGATGCCCTCCTCTCCCGTAATGTCTGAAGATTTGCTTAATTTGTGTATTTATATGCCAAAAAGTTACATTTTAGAAAAGGTGTCAAAGTTACATTTCTAAGTATAAATAAGTTTTTTTTAGAAAAATAATGGTTGGCATTATAAACGTTCTCCCTATCAGGCGACACCAGTTATTTGATTTTTTATTTGCTCATGCCTGACCAAACACTGATGATTTTTATCCATGGTATAAACAATGGTTTGTGTGAAAGGCATTTGCTAACATTGTATTGACTAAAAAAAAAAAAAAATCTGAGCTGCGAGGTCCCACTTATCACCTGTGTCTGTGATATGTTACAAAAATGAAGCCCCCCCCCCCCCAAAAAAAAAAAAAAAAAAAAAAAAAAAAAGCGTCCGAAAGTCATTATTCTGTGCTTCAAACAAGTGAAATATAAAGTGAAAGGAAACACCATCTTAATTTCATCACTTACACTTATGTGTTCTATTATTATCGGCATGATAGAAATTACACAAAATCTTCATTTCAAATTTATCAAAAGCATTTCTTTTGATTTTTTGTTGGTTTCAGAGTTTTTAAGTTGATAGAAATGCATCCATGTACATATTTCATCTCTCCTTTTTTTTTTTTTTTTTAATTCAAGTCTATAACGTTAACTTATGCCTTTAGAATTAAGGAACTTGGCACAAAGAGAGCAGCAGTCTAAATTGAGAATCCTCAAATGAAATGATACGCTCATTGCATTTCTTAGTAACAATTGTTTTGAATTATGTTACCATTTATCAATATGATTGTAACATACTTGTTTTTCGCTTAGCTACCAATGTCATTGGTTTTTATTACTTTGGGAAGGGATTCGAGTATCAATCTAAAAACGGATCGAGAAAAGGAACAAATATTCATTTTACAAGAGGAAATTATCAAACATGCTTTGATAAAAGATCCCTTTTAAGTGAAATTCATGGCAATCATGCATGGTCGCATGCACCATTAAAAGTTGAATATTCCTCATCTGCAGATAACGTATATTTTGGGGGTATGTTTAAATCTTTGCAAAAGTAGGTGACATTTTAATAGAACTTTCATTTTGGTTCCATACTGTATTTCCTGCATGAAATTAAAGGATCACTCTTGTACGTATCTCTCCTAAATGAGCTTTTCTTCTGTGTAAATATTTTTGGAGGGGAAATGCATGCAGTCGAGTTATTCTTTCCATTGGCAATTTAGTCTTTTAACGTTATTATGTATATATGTCACATAAGTATGTGTCATGTACATATATTTCATTTTTTGAATGATTTTATTTATTAATGGGTAAAGAGGGGCTTACGGTAAGTTATTCACATGCTTTCTTTATCATGCGTTCAATGTGTTATGCTTATTTTGCTTTTAAATGTATACCCAAAAACGTTTTATTCATTTATTCATGTATATTGTCACATTATTGCTCTCATTACTGTGATTATACCTCTATAGGAAGAACAGCATCATTATGAATGACTCTGAATAATATTCACATTTGTAATTCTTCATGTACACTCTATATTATCTTGGTGTTATTCTGATAATAAACCCAACCCAACCAAACCAAACAATAATGTAGAAATACTCATCAATCCGATATGACCACTACAATAGCTACAGCTGCATAATTGATATCATAAAGTCAAGTGATTTTATCATTTGTTTAGGAGAAGAGAGACAGTGAGAGAGCTTGCTAACAAAACGATTGATCAGTATTCATGTAAATCGCATACTTACGAAGTTTCAATTTATCATGTTGAATTGATTCTATTGATATCAAGATTTCATTAAATTCTGAATGTAATCAAATTCAATTGAGTTTGTTTCATCTTTAAATACGAACTCGTAGGTTTACGAAATGAAGAGAGAGAGAGAGAGAGAGAGAGAGAGAGAGAGGGGTATATAAAGAGAGAGAGGGGGGGAGAGAGGAGGGAGAAAGTAAGTATACTGTATGAAAGTATGTATGAATGATCTGGCATGTCTATGGAAGCATATAAACAGTAATACTTAAAAAAAGATACAAATATAGTACGCCTCTGGCAGTGTCTCGCCTACATTAGTACGCCGTTCAATATAGCACCATGCATGCTGACTTTGAAAACGACTATAGAATAATTATTCATAAAAACACCATTCATATGACAATAAAATGCTATGTTTATTGACCCAAAATGAAATCTGATTTTAATCATATCACCTAAGACTTGTGCAGGATGATTAGTGGTACTTGATAACCATTAATATGTCCACATTTAATGAAATATACCAATAAACTTTCATAGTTATGATGGCAAATCAACAAACGCCCCCAATATGACCAGAGTTCATTGACCCTAAATGACCGTTGGCCTTGGTCATGTGACTTGAACCTCATGGAGGATGTTTACTGATACTTGGTAACTCTTATGGTCAAGTTTCAAGAATTAGATCCATAAACGTTTAAATGATGGCATTTCAACAAATACCCAAACATGGCCAATGTTCATTGACTCTTTATGATCTTTGACCCTGGAAATGTAACCTCAAACTCGGGCAGGATATTCAGTTATACTTGCTTTCCCTTTTGTTTAAGCTTCATTAAGTTGGTTTATATACATGTACTTTTTAAGCCATGATGACATTTCAAAACTGTATCTTAAGTTAAGATTTTGATATTGATAATTTCGCTCTGCTATGCAGGCGAGGCAAAAAAAATATATAAAAAAGTTTGTCTCTTAGTTGACTAACCACTTGTATCATTCATTTTATGAGAGACATAATTGGAGCTGTTTTTTATCTATAGCTAAATAGTACTAAATCATTCAGATGTCCTGGCCAGAATATGAAAATAATTTCAACAAAATTCATCTGTTGATGATTCAACCTTCTTCCCCTATGCTATCCCCATTGTTATGCACAATTAAGGCCTGGGACTGAATAAACCATTGTTAGGCTCCAGTGCACTCTCCCTGGCTTAACAGGTGGAACATTTTTTGATTGGGTGTGTTGCCTTACCAAGCACTTAAGGCTTCACTATCTGCTCAGAAGTCAAACAGGGAGGACCTATGGGTCAATTATTGGTTCAGAAATGCTGTTGGAAAATTGAAGGTTTTAGGCTTGAATTTAGGGCAGATAGCGCTGCATTTTCCATTTCAAAGCATCAAGAACATTACTGCTGATAATTGAGGCCTTCCTGATGATTTCCTGCCTGTAGTCACAGATGTCAAACTATGGGTTCCACTCGTGTTTCCACTGGTCGTTCCACTCGTTGTTCCATTTCTGGTTCTGCGTCTGCTCCAACTGCCGTTCCAGAAGCCGTTCCGGTCCCATTCCCGGCTCCGGCTTCACCATGATTATGACTGTCAAATCCCGCTATGGACAATAATCAGAGAGGGAAGACAGATCCATCATTGAATGATGTAACTAGTTATACGATTCGTCAGTATCAATGAACATTGAACTGGAGTGATTATTTCACCTCAAAGTGGGTTACTTTGTATGTTATTCCAAAGACTTGAATTTTATATTTTATTTGTATGCTGAAACAGAGCCATTGAATTATCGTTCTACAAGAACCTGAATACAGTTTTAATACATTCTTTAAACTGTATTTTTATTGTTCATGTAATTATTTCATTTTATGTCCTCTTGAGTTACTTGGGTGTGACAATTGGTTGCGAGAATTGATTGTATGTCCTCTTGGGTTGACTTGGGTGTGACAATATCTAATAATAGTAATAACCGGTGTGTTGGCTCAGTTGGTAGAGCGTCCGTCTCACAACCGGGAGGTCGGGAGTTCAAACCCCGACCGTGTCAGACCAAAAGACGTTTAAAGATGGGAGTTGCTGCTACCCTGTTTGGCGTTCAACAATATAAGAGATGGAGTCTCGTCGATCTGGCGCTGCACAGCGGCTGCCGGGTCCACTATTTATTGGGCAAATCAAATTTTCGGAGTATTTTATTTCATGTCCATTTCGAACAATGATATATGGATTTTCATAATAATAATAATGATAATAAATACTACTACTACTACTAATAATAATGCTAATAATAATAATAATGATGACAATATAATATTAATAATAATAATAATAATATTAATACTAATAATACATGATTTACGTCCTAAATATCCCCAACGGGGGCGGGGGGGGGGCAAAATCTGAAAACACGCCTCTAAGCAATTAAGAACTGAAATTACGAAAAGGAAAGGATTTAAGAACTATAGATTGCCGTCTTCAAATGGGGGTGCTAGGGAACTGGAATTTAACATTTAACTGACGCCTGAAATGAGGGGATTAGGAACAGGGAGGGGGGGGGGCTGGTTGGTGAATGAAGAAGGGTGATAATGATATCCCTTGGGATCTACTAACAAGGTAAGAAAAGGAGGCCGTAAGTGCCGCAAATACCCCGTACTTCCAATATACGTGGCCACCCCAGGGCCTTAATCTACAAGTAACTCTCTTTACGAAGCTCCTACATATCACGTTATGTGCTTTAAAGACTGATTAGATTCATAGCCTTCTTTGAATCTGTCATTTTCAATTGCTAAATCTTTCTTTAAATCTACCCTTTTCTCATTGAAACTATAAAAAAACCTTTTAACCAAAAGAGTCCTTTAAAAGATTGTCTTTTCTAGGTATTATCACGTTTCCAATTTTCCAGATCACTCCCTACATATTGAAATATTGTTTGATTTCAACTACAAATTAAAGCGCCAACACACACTCTTAAAACAAATCAGTCAAATTGGCTAGACCAGTATTCCGCTGGGTGCCACTGGTATGGCAGTCACTGATCGCATGGACCTACTAGTATTAGATCCGTGCTGATACAGGCGCGTAGCCAGGGGGGGGGGGCAGTGGGGGCGGTCGCCCCCAAAAAAAGTCCCCAAAAAGAAAAAAAAAGAAGGAGAAAAGGAAAAGGAAGAAAGGTAGCTTTGTGCTTTTTTCTTTTTATTCTTTTTTTTTTCTCAAAAGAGAAACCTTTTCCATCCTGCTCTAAATTTATATATGAATTTTGCTTCCGCGCTGCAAATGACAATATTGAAGTTCTCAATTGTTTCCCCTACCCTTTCTCATACCCTGTTTTTTCACCTCAGCTACACTCTAAAAACAATGAGTAAAATTTTACCCAAATTGGGTAAAAAGGGAACATGCATGTTTGCTGGGTATTTTTTTTACCCGAAATTGGGCTATTTCAAAGCAACATTCCGTAAAATTTACAACATATTGGGTATCTTTCTACCCAACCAACATGCATGTTCCCATTTTACCCAATATTGGGTATACCTTTTTTAGAGTGTATATGTGTTTCTTGCCAGTTAAAGTTCAAATGTATACATTCGTATAATAATAAGTTATCTTTTTTTAATTGATCGCGCAACTTCTGGTCGGGTCGGCTGCGGGCAGGTAAAATCTTTATATCAATTTCTGCCGTCATCTCCATAAAGTCAACTTTTCCCTCTTTTCAGCTCATTACTAAACAACCATAGTTTTGGGGCAAATGGGTTCCTATTTTTAAAATAGGAAGGTATAAAATTCGTGTCGTATTAAATTAAAAAAGTACAAAATTGTTTATCAAATAACTTCATGTTATTCCCCTGCACATTCATCTCCTGTCCTGTTTTGCACCCTCAGTTTGAAACTTTGAATGACACTTATGTTCTTTGTAATTCAAAATGAAGCACTTCAGGATAAGTCAAATAATATAGGCATCCTTTTTTAAAATATAATTTCAATAAGTCACAGAAGTTTCAACCTTTTGCACACCATTTAATTGTAATGAAGTTCAATAATCCTAGAAAATCAATTGAATGAGAGCCGATGGGGTATAAGAGATATCTGAATTTGATGAAACGTCCACCCTTTGAAATTTCAGAGTTTCATTGCTCTGCGCGGGGAGGAATATCTTCCTCCCGGCATCTACACTTCTTCTCCTCTGTTTTGCGAGTTAAAGATATGCACTGTCGCTAAATTCTTTGTAATCAAATCTGATCTTTCCAAGGGAAGTATTCAATATATCTTTGAGAATGCCCTTTTCTCGGGACCCTTTTCATGGCAAAAAAATGATAAAACGTTTTACCTTCCGCGCTTCGCGCGGGGTTATTGTCATTTTAATTTCCTCCATTCTTTTTGTGCGTTCACAATCACTTTTGAAAACAAGGTTTAAAATCACAATATAGTCAACAGAATTGGAGCTGATATGGGTATCAGAGACAAGAGAGACGGCTCCTTCTCATTTCAATTTATGAAACACCAAAAGTTTTGCGCCTCTGGTGGGAGGGGGAAACTCCCCCTCCCTGCACCCAGCCCCTAGGGAGCGCGCTTCGTGCGCTCTGTAAGTGTTGGCACGCTTCGCGTGCATTTACCGCCCCCTCCAAAATGAAATCTTGTTTACGCGGTTGTGCTGAAAGTCACATTTCTGACATATATTCTAGTAAAAAATGACTATATTATCGTAAAATGCGACTTGACAATAGTCAAATATGACTACAATAACAGTTGAAACCCATCTGACCCTATTAACTAGTCATTTTTTACTGATTTGTTTTTAGAGTGCAGTATCTAACACTACGATCCAATCAAAAGTTTGGGTTTTTTTTAATACAACGCTGTTTACTTTATGAATCTCACAGTAGGTGTTAAACGGTTTAAAGATACATGCTTGATTTTAGTATTGTTGTTTAAGACTTTAAACAACGTTTAAACAACTACTGTAAAGCCCCTGGTGGTAGTAGTAGTAGAAGTAGTAGTAGTAGTAGTAGTAGTGGTAGAAGTAGAAGTAGTAGTAGTAGTAGTAGTAGTAGTAGCAGCAGCAATAGTAGTAGTAGTAGTAGTAGTAGTAGTAGTAGTAGTAGTAGTAGTAGTAGTAAAAGTAGTAGTAGTAGTAGTAGTAGTAGTAGAAGTAGTAGTAGTAGTAGTAATAATAGTAGTAGTAGTAGTAGTAGTAGTAGTAGTAGTAGAAGTAGTAGTAGTAGTAGTAGTAGTAGTAGTAGTAGTAGTAGTAGTAGTAGTAGTAGTAGTAGTAGAAGTAGTAGTAGTAGTAGTAGTAGTAGTAGTAGTAGTAGTAGTAGTAGTAGTAGTAATAGTAGTAGTAGTAGTAGTAGTAGTAGTAGTAGTAGTAGTAGTAGTAGTAGTAGTAGTAGTAGTAGTACTACTACTAGTAGTAGTAGTAGTACTGGTAGTAGTAGTAGTAGTAGTAGTAGTAGTAGTAGTAGTAGTAGTAGTAGTAGTAGTAGCAGTAGCAGTAGTAGTAGTAGTAGTAGTAGTAGTAGAAGTTGATATAGCAAACAGCGTGGTATGTATAAAGGTTTTAAACAGCTTTTTGGCTGTGTTGCTTCAGTCAAACAATGTCAAGGCCAGCATGGATCGATAAATCTCGAATATTTAGATAACCAATTGAAAATAGGAATATCTACATTCTGGCTAATCAACCTTTGTAATAGATAAAACTGACAAGAGTTTGTAGTGGAAGAACAATTCTGATGACATAGTCATCAGGTAATCACATGGAGCCAGCACCACACATGCTATTAATATATAATTATTATACCCACTTCTATTTATAGGAAGTTTCTATTGCACAATAGTGTGCTTTTACCATTGTTTGTAATACAAAAAAGTGATACGATGCTTTTTAGATCATTATTATTATTTTTTTTTTCTTCCTCTTTCAAATCAATGAGTTTACAATCACAATTCATATAAATAAAGATTCTTTGCATGTATACAATAAATAAACAATCAAACAAATAAATATATCAATATCAATGAGATTACAAATATTTTAAAAATGATTACAAATGGAGTTAAACTGCCAAATTTCTCTTCTATTACAATGTGAAAACAGAGGGGGAAGACCCATATCAATCGGAAAAAAAACCATACTTTGTAAGAGATGGCTTTTTTTCCCTGAATAGAATAGAAATAATCTCTTTTGAACGTATTAATTGTACAAGAATAAAAAAGGATAAAATATTATTTTAAAGGTTAATTAGAGGAAGGTTATTATCCTAAAACGTCCCTACACACTCACCTTACCCCCATACCCCCTCCCCCCTCATCTCTCTCCCCAGACACTCACACAAGCTCACTTCAACTCAACACCACCCACAGCCCCAACCCCCCCCCCCCCCCACTCTTCCCCGTCACAAAACTCACACATCCATCTACACACGTAAACCCACACATGATGCATCCTGCTCTGGTACAACTATCTGTATTTGAACAAATAAACAAAACAAAACAGAAACAACATGAAGCAACCAATACATCCATAGTATTAAGAAAGGTGTGCATTAATTTGTTCCCATTTCCTTGAGTGCAACCCCAGCTTCCCCTTTTTAAACGCTATTTGATATTCCGTATCCATAGGCGGATCCAGCTTTTGGCGAAAGGGGGGGCGCACTGCCGAGCGGCGCACATATTTTTACACTTCACCGGCGCCATAAAAGAAAATGTTGAAAAGGGGTAAAGTCTGACCCTGTCAAATACTCAAAATATAGGATAATGTCTTCGGGGGGGGGGGGGGGGGGGGCAAGACTTGAACATATTTTTGAAAAATAAAAAATAAAAACGATAGAGTAAACGGACCGAGCTATAAAAGTATTTGGTGCACATCTCACATTTGCACATTTTTCATAATTTTCATGAAATGTTAAGGAAAAAATGTGTTTTCACAACAGCTGATCAGGAATTTGCCCCCCCCCCCTTCCCCCTTGCTGTGTACGACCATTCCCTGAAGTTCACTTAAACATATCTCATTATAACAGAAAATATACATCAATTTAAACATATAATATTCTTAAAACATATAGAGAGAGAGATTTAGAAACTTATTAAAGAAAGAAACAAGCATAAAGTAACACAAATTTATGTTATGTGCGATTTCAAAATCTCGTGTACTTACACTTTTATTGCGATGAGGCCATTATTTTTGTATATTAATTGAGATACAAATGATTTTTTTCTTAACTACATATATACACACACAGGGGCGTCCATCCTTTTTTCAGATTGGGGGGGGGGGCAAAATCATGAATCAACTTTCCAAAGGCGCTCGATCACACAAAGCAAACTAACTCACACACACACACATGACTCATGAGATAGAGACACATATCTCACCGACAAATTAATGCGAGCGCCAAGCGCGAGCTGAAATTTTTATAGGATACTGACCTGAAAAACAGGACTCCTCATGAGTTACTATAATAGTAACTCATGAGGAGGATACATATCTCACTAAACAGATAATGCGAGTGCCGAGGGCGAGCTGAAATGTCTTTATATTCTGACCAGAAAGCTTGATATTCTAAGCATTTTTGGTACCAATGATTAAGATGGGTATTTAAAAAAAAACAATAGATGCCAGCGCGAAACGCGAGCTTAAAATTTTGATATTTCGATCTGAAAAAAAATGAGTTTAATTGACGTTTTTAATAAAGAACAAGATTATATCCAACAAAAGATTATTGCAAATCGAAGCGGGAGTTCTTTTGAGGTTCAGAACTGAAAACGGGACATTCTATTCACCTATCTAATCATGAAAAGTATGGGGTTTTGCTACGGAAATGATGCGAGCGCGAAGCGCGAGCTGAATATTTTTATATTCCAATCTGAAAAGCGGACAATTTGAGCACGATTTTAAATAAAGAACGAGTTGTGTAGCTCATTCTCGTTTGCTGATTTCTGCGTAACATTACCATCTTATTGTATTTTTGCACATGCGGAATTATTGGGTGCCGGGTGCCGCTGATCATTCTTGACCGGCGCCGATCTAGATTTGGTTAGCAATAGGCCCTTCTTCGTTATTCTACCGGCGCCTATTTATTGGAATCAGGGGACGCTGATCATTCTTGACCGGAAACGATTTAAATTTAGATGACGCCGGTTAAGACAAAGGCAGCACCGATTTGTCTTGACAGGCGCCGATTTAAACAAGTAGCGCTGATTATTTTTACCGACGTCACGTAAGATTCAGACAGCGGCAATTCATAATCGACTGGCGCCGATTTAGAACCAGGAGGCGCCGATTTATAACCAGATGGCGCCGATTATTCTTGTCTGGCGCCGAATTAGATTTAGGTGGAGCTGATTATTCTTGATCGGCGCCGGTTAAGACTCAGGCAGCGCTGATCTCGGCCGATCTATAACCAGATGGCGCTGATTATTCTTGACCAGCCCCGATTTAGATATAGGTGGCGCTGATTATCCTTGATCAGCGCCGGTTAAGAACTCAGGCAGCACCAATTTTTCTTTACCGGCGCCGATTTATAACCAGATGGCGCCGATTATTCTTGTCCGGCGCCGATTTAAATTTAGGTGGAGCTGATTATTCTTGATCGGCGCCGGTTAAGACTCAGGCAGCGCCGATTTACAACCAGATGGCGCTGATTATTCTTGACCAGCCCCGATTTAGATAATAGGTGGCGCTGATTATCCTTGATCGGCGCCGGTTAAGACCTCAGGCAGCGCCGATTTTTCTTTACCGGCGCCGATTCATAACCAGATGGCGCCGATTATTCTTGTCCGGCGCCGATTTAGATTTAGGTGGCGCTAATTATCCTTGATCGGCGCCGGTTAAGACTCTGGCAGTGCCGATTTTTCTTGACTGGCGCCGATTTGTAACCAAATAGCACTGATTATTCATGTCCGGCGCCGATTTAGATTAAGGTGACGCTGATTATTCTTGATTGGCGCCAATGAGATGCAGGCAGCGCACTGCTACCGTCGAAGTTGTTTGGAAAAAGGTAGTTAAAAGAAAAGATAAGGAAGATGATATGATTGTGCTTTGCTGGGGGATAGTCTTTCCTTTATTGTTGCTCATATCAGTGTATAATTTTTTTAAGCAGCGCCTTTTCTTTTCTTTCCTTTATTTTTATTTTTTCAAGCGGCGCCTTTTCTTTCTTTTACTTTTCTTTTATTTTTTATTTTGAGCGGCGCCTTCGGCGCCGCTCAGATATTAGGGGGGGCGCGCGCCCCCTGCGCCACCCCCCTGGATCCGCCGATGGTATCTCTATACTCTTTAACCAAATGTGTCACTTTCTGTACGGTTGGATATACTCCACGTATACAGTTTATTAAAGTTACTCTTGTAGTATTTCCAGATATCCCCATGAAAATTGTTTTCAAACTGTCACTGCCAGGTTCATTCAGTTGAAATATTTTACTCATCTCTTCCCATAATCGCTTAACTTCGGTACAATAAAAAAAAAATGTTGGTAAGACTCAATTTCTTTTTTTACAAAAGGAACACAAATTATCTGTCTCAAAACCAAATTTAAAAATTTCCCTTTTCGTGTACACAGATCATTGTTGTATGTAAGCCGAATGAAAACAGCTCCCTCTTTCGACGGAATTATGCATACATAACGCTGTCAAGTTCAAAGGTCGGTGGGAATACCCAGTTCTATTAATAGAACGTTCCTACTTCAATTCACAATAGTGTGCTTTTACCATTGTAGCACTACGAGTAATTTGTATCTAACTGCACAGTTGGCTTCGTTGTAATATAATAGTTCTTGTGGTTGGAATTTAATTAGATCTCTTTATTTAGCGATGGCTGAGAAGTGTGGATCAGAGAAAGCATCAAGCTCTTTACCGAACCTGATATGTCCATTATGTCTTGATATATTTGTCGAGGCGACAATCTTAACTTCATGTGGACACACATTTTGTAGGCGATGTCTCAAGAAGTACGATCTAACCCACCAGGACCTTGATCACATGGTCTGTCCTCTCTGCAGGGAGATCACCAAGTTGTCCGCCAACCGTGTCGATGATCTCCGCCTCAATGTCTCCATCAACGGATGCGTAGACGATTATTACGCCAAGTGTGGAGGGATGAATGCTGTCCTTGAGATGTGCCAGAAATGCACCGCTTGCAAGTCTCTGAAAGACGCTGTATCATTCTGCAGAACATGTCATTGTTATATGTGTGATGAGTGCTTACATTGCCATCAACATCTTACCACGTTGTTTGACGGTCATGAGATCGTATCAATGGATGATGTCATCGAAGGGAAGGTCAGCATTGGTCATTTATTCGAGAAGTGTTCCATCCACAAACAAGAAAACAAAGATATGTTTTGTGAGGATTGTAAGGTCCATGTCTGTCAAAAGTGCGCACTCGTTGATCATCAAAATCACAAAATCAAGAACCAGGTTGACTTTGAGCAGGAGTTGCGACGGAAGGTAAATTTATTCATAATCATCACAGCAAAAACTGTTTAAAAATCCGTATCGCTGTTTACTATTTGATTTTGAACCTTACAGTAGTTGTTTAGAAGTTTAAACAACCTTGCTTATTTTTTTTTTTGAGAATCAAATATAAATAAATCCATAATTTATAGTTCGAAATAGACATGAAATGAAGTACTCCGAAAATTTACTTTGCCCAATTGATCGTGGGCCCGGCGGCCGCTGTGCAGCGCCAGATCGACGAGGCTCTATCCCTTTAATTGTTGAACGCTAAACAGGGTAGCAGCAAATCCCATCTTTTTACGTCTTTTGGTCTGACGCGGCCGGGGTTTGAACCCCCGACCTCCCGGTTGTGAGACGGACGCTCTACCAACTGAGCCAACACATCAAATTCAAATATCAAATTTAAACTTTGCTTATTAATATTTTTTAAACACTTGCGTATTCTATTTAAACAACTACTTGTAGGGTTGAACACCATTGTATAGAACAATAAACAGCATTTTATACACACATTTTATACAGGGCTATTTTCTATTGAAAGTTAGATTGAGAATTAAATGTTCAAACTCAAACTTTGCGGTTTTAGAGATTAAATTATTTAAATTAGTACTGTAAGGTTCAACAGCGTTGCATATAAATTTCAAACAGCATTTTTACTGCGTATAAAAGGTAGATTTAGTATGGTTATACACTGATATCAAATATTGAGGGTGATCTTTGATATCGAAAATAATAAAGAGCAATTATAGTTTTTGATAATGATTATGATTGTGAGGACGATGATAATGAAAATAATTGGACTATTACTACTACTACTACTACTACTACTACTACTACTACTACTACTACTACTACTACTACAACTACTACTACTATTGCTGCTGCTACTACTACTACTACTACTACTACTTCTACTTCTACCACTACTACTACTACTACTACTACTTCTACTACTACTACCACCAGGGGCGGATCCAGCCTCTGCCAATAGGGGGGGGGGGGCCCGAATTTTTTTTCACCCATATTTTCCCCGATAGGTCGCTCAAAGTTGATTGTTTCTTTGAAGGGGTTGTCCTAGTGGCGTAATGAGCCAAAAAAATTGAGGGGGCTTGAAATGGCGTATCTCGTAAAATTGATATAAGAAGTTACGAGCGAGCAAAATTTTTTGGCATTTTCATTACAAAAATTCAAGTTCTTGATAGATTTGAACATAATATTTGGAAAATAATGATGTTTCACCCTTTTCCCTTTCCTTTTCTCTTTTTTTCGTGATCGTGATCGTGATTGTGATTTTTTTTTTTTTTTTTTTTTTTTTTTTTGGGGGGGGGGGGCAAAATGCCCATGTCCCATAACAGTAATTTCTTAGCTTTATTCTTATGTAATAATTTCATAAGCCCTATTAAAATAATGTGAGCGCGAAGTGCGAGTTAACAATTTTGAAATTTCATGTATTTTGTCCTGAAAATTCAGTTGAACATTCTGAGCAGTGTTTGTAAACTTGAAGAAGATGCGTATGTAACTAGATAAATATTGCGAGCCATTTTTAGCCATATCCATATTTCAATGATTACATTATGCGAGCGCGAGCTGAAATTTGTTGACGTTCCGGCATAAAAAATTAAGGTTCTATGTATTTTTTGTAATCATGAATGGTATAAGTATTATAACCAAACAATCGATGCGAGCGCGAAGAACGAGAGGAAAGAAAAATTAGATTTTAAACTTAAAAACGTGACACTCTCTTCATGTTTTGTAAATCATGAAAAAATGGGTATAACATGATATCTTCCTACATTAATAATGCGAGTGCAAAGGGTGAGCAGAAAATTTTTGATATTCTGATCTGACACTGGATATATAGGCTCATAATGATTGAAATAGAGAACAAGCTGCGTATCTGAATAAACATGCTTGCGCGTGTTTCAGATTTCGACCGAGAATCTGGGCATTCTAAATACCCTTTTTCATCATGAAAATCAATAAAGCGAGTGCGAACCTCGAGCTTAAAGTATTTGATATTCCAATCTGAAAAAGGTCAATTTAAGCTCTGTATTTCAAGCACTTTGTAGGAAAAATATGAGGTGGATATGAATCACAGTTAAAAAAAGCTCTGATATGTTTCATTATTGTTACTTTGAGTTTTGACATAGGACAGGGACATTCTAAGAACATTATGTCATCATATTTTTGATAAACTGTCATGGGGATTTTTAGTAGTTTGTTATAAAATTAATATTGAGATATACAAATCAAATCACCAATCAACATGCGAGCGTGCAGCGCTAGCTATTACGTTTTGACAATTTGACCTGAATAGGGATATTTGAAAACTTTATGGAATGCAGGAAAATAATAGGTACCTGACAAATCAAATTTTGCGAGCGCGCAGCGCGAGCAGAAAATGTTAATATTCAGAAGATAAAACAAATTCTTACAGAGCACTTTAAAAAAAATCAATTTGTAAATGTTACAAAATAATGAAAGTTTGAATATCCGAGCTGAAATATGTTTTGTATATTGACTACAAAATTTGATATTTAAGCTCCATATTGAGCAAGATATATAAATCACCTAAAAGGCAATGCGAGCGCGAAGCACGAGCGAAAAATTTATACTGTACAGTGGCATGAAATATTTTTTCCCCTCATCTTATTTTATTCACTCGCCTTCCTCCTTTTATGTTCTCCCTTCTTTTTTCTTTATTCTTTTCCCTTCTTTTTCCTTTTTTTCTTTCTTTCCCCCTTATTTCTTTTTTTTTTGCTCCGCCAATAGGGGGGGGGGGGCGGGCCCCCCGGCCCCCCCTAGATCCGTCTATACCACCACTAATTACTACTACTTATAATAATATTTTTATCAAAAACTATAATAATGATAATCATTATTATGATAATAATGGATGCTGTTGATTACACAATGATAATGATTATAATTTGTAATACCATCATCAATATTATATAACTGTTGCATCTAATCCAGTTGTTCTTTATTCTTTATGTGAATTACAGTGATGCTTACTATCGTTATTGTTTCAATGTGACATGCAATTTATGGTTATATGTGGTCTCCTTTCAAGCTTATTCAGAACATTGTCTGTTATTCTGTGTGATTTACTTTCGTTTCGTATATAATTTGTTGTTTTATCCTTTAAGGATCCAAATCTAACTCGCTGTGTTTACTTATCACACTTTCAATTCATATAGGTGACAGGCCTTGCCCAACGCTGTGCTGACAAGAAAACAGAGCTAGAGAAGAACATTCAGAACATAGAAATACAACGTCATGAGGTACACACTGCAGTGCAGACACTATTAGATGATGTCAGGCAAGCCTACAGCATCAAGGCCAAGGAGCTGGAAGAAAATCTTCGAAATCTCACCGACCAAATAAATGCCTTAGAACGTAGTTTTGATGACGACCTCGACGTCTTGAAGTCAAAAGATCGACAGAGGATCAAGAGTATTTGTAGCTCAATTACTTTGGTAGATAATGACAGACTGGGTCATCTTGAGACAGACACTCTATCTGCTCATATCTTGCTCTGTGAGGAGCTGGATGCCATGCTGAAGGAGGTTTCCCGTCACACTTCTGCGGAAGCTATTAAGAAGAAAGCACAGGAGAAGAGGTTCAAACCAGCAGACGATACTCGTCTTGACCTCGGGAGCATCTTAGGATCAGATCCCAAGATGGAAGTCATTCAGTGTGTTGATCTACGGGGAGTGATGCTCGGTATGGCACGGCACTCCCATAGCACTGTCGCTATCGGGTATGGGTGGAATGCACAAGGTATTGATATCATTGATTCAAATGGTGGTAAGCAGCAGTATAGTAACACACCCTTCAGTGACATGGAATGTTATGATCTGGTGTTGCAACGGGACGGGTCGTTATGCGTGTCCCCATGTGATGCATCAGAAGCCTACATCTACTCTCCCCTTGGCTCCAGGAAAGCAACAATCCACGTGAGAGACAATGGATATTATCTCGGAGTTAACAGTAGTCCATCAGATGAAATCATCATTACTAACTATGGAAAACAAGTCCATTTCTATGACCCGTCAGGATCCACTCTTAAACACACCACTGTTCAAACAAAGCACAAGACTCGGCAGGCATCTACTACCAGGACGGGTTTGATCGTCACGAGTTCATGTTTGGACGATCCAAGCGTTGTGACGGTCTATGACAGGGATGGGAATGCTGGTGAGTCTCTACAAGCTCTACGGGGTGTCTACCTGTATGCTGCCGTGGATGAGCAGGACAGGGTGTATGTAGCGAGTGTTGATGAGGATAATAGTAGCGTCGTGATCAGACTCTATGATCTTGATGGTCTGAACCTGAAGGAAAGAGTTGAGTTCAAAGCAATTAATATGACATTGGATAGGGGTTGGTGTTACTTGGTTTCCCTCTCCCCATACATGCTCGCCTTTGCTTGCTGGCAGAAGTTATATTTCATCAAGTTATCACTGTAATCCACGTTATATCACACCATATAGCATCACAGCCCAATGGATATTGTGTAACATGTATTCACCCAGCTATCCTGTTTTACCTCCATGGTTCAATATTCTATTGTTTATCATAATTTCATGATATCTTATTCCAATGGTAGGATCCATCATGTGACATTCTTGGGAATACACAGACTATTCACGCTTGCTATAGAACTATCAGTAAAGTTCCTTTAAAAATGGGTTCTCCTGGCTGAAAATAGTAAAATCAGAATATATATTATAATATACTCCATAGTATAAAATGGCAAAACGCTGAAAATTTCATCAAAATCATATAAAACAACTAATCAATATGTTAGTTTATCGATGTTCTGTGAAAACAGCTCTATGCATGCAATGACCAGTGACAGGTGGGCTGATGATGTGTGGTCCCAACTTTCCCTTTTCTTATTTCATTAACGGACATCACAATGTATGTGTGTAAAATATGTTTCAACAATGATGATATTACCGTCAAAGCAGTAACCAATCTTATAACAGTGTCACCAAAGTAACGCAATGCTGATAAAATTTTCAGTTTTTTGTTTGTCACTCTCAGCCTGAGTACCCCTTCATTACTGTATTGATCTATATTATGTAAATAATTTTGGGTGTATATATATATAAAACATGTTGGTGAGGATTATTTTACTGGACTGCGGAGAAAGTGTGATTGGTTGGTTGTTAGTAATCAACCAGTGAACCGACGGCTTAAGGTCCTCTCCGAGGGACCTGATAATAATGTCGTATAAAAGGGCACTAGCGCTCTGACTTGTCATCTAACCCACTCCACCGGAGTGAGAGACCAACATAGGCCAACGATTCATGTCTGTGTGTTTATAAGCAACCATATCCTTGAGGCATAGCCATGTATCTGATTCAAATTTGTTTTGTTCATATTCTCGTAGTTATCGTGTACAGTAATGTACAGTATATATGGACATCAACATATTTCCTTAAAGCGTTGGATATATTTGTTATCATGTTCATTTCATCATGTAATGACTTCATAATTTAATCGGTTGTTAGGCGCAACGAACTTTTCTATTGAATTTGATCATTATAATGCATATGATGATGACCCCTGAAGAATACAATGTGAACGTGTAATCACTTTGTAAATAAGCTCCAATATAACATACACTGTAAAACGCTGTTTAAAATCTTAATCTTAAGCACGTTATTTAAGCCCATCACTGTAACAACTATTGTTTAAACTTTTTAAAGAAATTGTTTAAAAAGTTTAAACAATTACAAAAAAAGTTTAAACAACTTGTTGTTAGAGTGACAGACTTAAACAATGTGTTTTTTTTTTACTGCTTAGTGACTGTGTAAAATTTGTACATTTTGATTATGTTCACTTTCTGCTGTTTCATGTTGTGGTTGGGTTTTTAAGTGGTTTTACTTGACTCGAACATCAGAGGGTAGTTAGAGATTTCTTACAGGTAGGAAGGGTATTTTATTACTCAGCATGAGTGCGCCCTCTAACTGAATATACATTATATGTTATCAGTTGAACAAATCACATAAACGGGATTCTGTTTCATGTGTCACATGGGCTGTTATTCTGATAGCGATGGTCAGGCAAAATGAAATTTAATGATTTAATTGATACATTGTATACATATATATATTTCATATTCTAATAGTTATCGTGGAATGTAAATATCCATTACCATATTTTTAAAATGTTATTTATCAGTTAATGACTATTCAAGCGATGAGTCATAAATGTTCGGCTCAGCGAATTTTTCTATTAGTTTTGGAATTTGATCATAAGCCTATATGAGATATGATAAGCTGTATATATATGATCAATTGTTGGCATAACGAACTTTTCTATTAGTTTCTGAATTTGATCATAAGCCTATATGAGATATGATAAGCTATAAATCTATGTTGAGTATATTCTGTTGTCTCCTATGAGGAAGATCAAAATAAAAAATCACTTTGCTTAACATAAAATTTGTACATTTTCATTTTCATGTTCACACTATGTCACATTATGTGTTTTTTTTCTTCAATATGATCAAGATGATATCAAAATATGAGTCACGCTTTATTATTTACTTTAAATTGAAATTGAAAGTTTATTTACATAAATCTTCACAAAAAAAACATACAAATCAAGAAATATGGATATTTCAAATAAAATACATTTTAACATAAGTAAGAATATTTGAGAATAGTCGATGGATCACAGAAAGTGACAAATAACTAAATTAATGATCCTGAAATTAACACAAAACAACACATTAAAAACAAATGCAGTCTGGAAATACAGATCAAACAAACATAACATGAATATAATAATTGAATCTATATCAGTATACCATTAGTATTATAATTTCTGCATTAAGTGGATTTTCAAATGTCTTTTAAGGCTTTGTACAGTTTTGCACTGCTTGATATTTTGAGGGAGCTTATTCCAAATAATAATGGGACCCCTACATACAAATATATTGTTTGAGAAAGAATAATGACCATATATAATAATAATAATAATAATAATAATAATGATATAGGTATATTTACCCAGGGAAGCCACGTCAGTTCTGAAAACTGTTCTCCCAGCGGGCCCTGCTATTATTATTACCCCGGTTTTTTTTCTCAATATGATCATGATGATATCAATTCTATGATGCCCTCCTCTCCCGTAATGTCTGAAGATTTGCTTAATTTGTGTATTTATATGCCAAAAAGTTACATTTTAGAAAAGGTGTCAAAGTTACATTTCTAAGAATAAATAAGTTTTTTTTAGAAATATAATGGTTGGCATTATAGTCGTTCTCACTATCAGGTGACACCAGTTATTTGATTTTTTATTTGCTCATGCCTGAGCAAACACTGATGATATTTATCCATGGTATAAACAATGGTTTGTGTGAAAGGCATTTGCTAATAATAATAATAATAATAGTTGGATTTATAAAGCGCTTTTTGCCAGAGGATACAAAGCGCTGCTATTATTACCCCGGCTTTAGCTCGAGCTACCATCACCGGCGCTCAGTGCATGCAAGGAATTACTCCTGCCGGGTACCCATTCACCTCACCTGGGTCGAGTGCAGCACAGTGTGGATAAATTTCTTGCTGAAGGAAAATACGCCATGGCTACGATTCGAACACACGACCCTCTGTTTCAAAGGCGAGATGCTAACATTGATTTGACTTCAAAAAAAATCTGAGCTGCGAGGTCCCACTTATCACCTGTGTCTGTGATATGTTACAAAAAATGAAGCCCCCCCCCAAAAAAAAAAAAAAAAAAAAAAAAAAAAATAGCGTCCGAAAATCATTATTTTGTGCTTCAAACAAGTGAAATATAAAGTGAAAGGAAACACCATATAATTTCATCACATACCCTTATGTGTTCTATTATTATCGGCATGATAGAAATTACACAAAATCTTCATTTCAAATTTATCAAAAGCATTTTTTTGATTTTTTGTTGGTTTCAGAGTTTTTAAGTTGATAGAAAGGCATCCATGTACATATTTCATCTCTCCTTTGGTTTTTTTTTATTCAAGTCTATAACGTTAACTTATGCCTTTAAAATTAAGGAATTGGGCACAATGAGAGCAGCAGTCTAAATTGAGAATCCCCGAATGAAATGATACGCTCATTGCATTTCTTAGTAACAATTGTTTTGAATTATGTTACCATTTATCAATATGATTGTAACATACTTGTTTTTCGCTTAGCTACCAATGTCATTGGTTTTTATTACTTTGGGAAGGGATTCGAGTATCAATCTGAAAACGGATCGAGAAAATGAACAAATATTCATTTTGCAAGAGGAAATTATCAAACATGCTTTGATAAAAGATCCCTTTTAAGTGAAATTCATGACAATCATGCATGGTCGCATGCACCATTAAAAGTTGAATATTCCTCATCTGCAGATAACGTATATTGTGGGGGTATGTTTAAAACTTGGCAAAAGTAGGTGACATTTTAATAGAACTTTCATTTTGGTTCCATACTGTATTTCCTGCATGAAATTAAAGGATCACTCTTGTACGTATCTGTCATAAATGAGCTTTTCTTCTGTTGAAATATTTTTGGAGGGGAAATGCATGCAGTCGAGTTATTCTTTGCATTGGCAATTTAGTCTTTTAACGTTATTATGTATATATGTCACATAAGTATGAATCATGTACATATATTTCATTTTTTAGAATGCTTTTATTTATTAATGGGTAAAGAGGGGCTTGAAGTAAATTATTCACATGCTTTCTTTATCACGCGTTCATGTGTTATGCTTATTTTGCTTTAAATGTATACACAAATACGTTTTTGTTCATTTATTCATGTATATTGTCATATTATTTCTCTCATTACTGTGATTAGACCTCTATAGGAAGAACAGCATCATTATGAATGGCTCTGAATAGAGTGATCCATCTGTATCATTTACATGTTAAAACATTCACATTTGTAATTCTTCCTGTACACTCTATATTACAATGTATCTTGGTGCTATTCTGATAATAAACCCAACCCAACCAAACCAAACAATAATTTAGAAATACTGATCAATCCGATATTACCACTACAATAGCTACAGCTGCATAATTGATATCATAAAGTCAAGTGATTTTATCATTAGTTTAGGAGAGGAGAGACAGTAAGAGAGCTTGCTAACAAAACGATTGATCAGTATTCATGTAAATCGCATACTTACGAAGTTTCAATTTATCATTTTGAATTGATTCTATTGATATCAAGATTTCATTAAATTCTGAATGTAATCAGATTCAATTTAGTTTGTTCCACCTTTGTTCCATCTTTTCCATACGATCTCGTAGGTTTACGAAATGAAGAGAGAGAGAGAGAGAGAGTCCGAGAGGCAATCAGAGAGAGGGGGAGAGAGAGGTATATAAAGAGAGGGGAAGAGAGGGAGGGGGAGGGAAAAATGATCATTTTAAGCATTGTCTGACGTGTAGGAAAAGTTATTACACGTAACTATCCGATTGTCAAAAATAAATCAACCGAAATAGAATTCCAAATATTTGGAGGGCATGTCCTATTGTGCCCCCACCCTTATTTATTTATCCATTTATTTATTTATTCATTCATTTAATTATTTATTTCTTTTTATCGTATTTTATTTTCACATTTTATTTTTTAATTATTTGTTTATTTACTATTATATATATATATATTTTTTTTTTTTTTTGGGGGGGGATGGGTGGGGTGGGGGACTTGTCCCCTCCCCCTATTTTGACCACCGTGCTAATTAAGGCGCAGCTCTATATGTAAATGGGTGTTTTGAGGCCCCACCCGAACCTTAAAAAAGACAATAATGAATATCGACAATGTACAGTGCGTATCAAAAAAATGGGACAGATTTGAAAAGTCTATAAAATTTTTGTTTCAAATCATGATGTCTATATTTTGGTGTTAATAGGTGCTCTAGGGTCTTATCTTTCAAATGCCATTAACAAAATTTAGTTTCGTTCATACTTGAGCGAACACGGAATGTTTTTGTCTAGGATTAAAAAGGAGGCTTGCGCCAAAATGGCATATAATGATAAAAATGACGATCGGATTTCCTTCTAATCAGCAGACTTCCTCTTAACATTTTCATTATCTTTGCCATAATTTTCGAATTATGCGGTCAAAATTCATTTTGAAATCTAATTATTTGCTTGAATTGTTCTGTTGTTTCTTTTTAATATGTTCTCTGTTAGCTTTGAATATTCCTTCTTCAAGCAAAAACTATTTTTTTCAACCGAAGTATGGGAGAGCGTGTATTTTTTTTCAAATCTTTTCACTGTTCTTCCGGATTCCCCCCTGCTGCCTTTATTTCGCTTCTTTTCCCGACTCCTTTCATTCGCTCTAGTGTGCAGATTTTTTTTTTTTTTTTTTTTCTCTCGTTTTTGTCCTTTGTTTTGTTGTTATTGTTGTCTTTTTTTTTCAATTTGTCTGTTCTTGTAATATTTCGTCTGTCTTGTTTTGGTATAACTTTTTGTCATGTCTTGATCTTGTACCGTTCTGTCACGTCCTGTTTTCGTAACGTTTTGTCTTGTGTGTCCTTTTCAATTTTTCTTCATATCTTGTAATATATAATTTTTACAAGAAATATATGATGTCTTGTATATTATATATATATTGATTGAACTTCAACAAGAACGATATGATTTGTATATTATAT
This sequence comes from Lytechinus pictus, assembly GCF_037042905.1. Taxonomy (NCBI): domain Eukaryota; kingdom Metazoa; phylum Echinodermata; class Echinoidea; order Temnopleuroida; family Toxopneustidae; genus Lytechinus; species Lytechinus pictus. The sequence continues at coordinate 21,134,805 of NC_087258.1, forward strand.
ATATATATATATATAGTTTTTTTTTTGCATTAATATGTCTTATTTATTGAAGGAAACCTTCAATAACAAGCTTTGCTTTCCAGAAGGTTCCTATTTCATTTCAAAATGTTATATTATATTTTGCTTTACTTTGTAACTTTGTTGAAATTTTGGAATGAATAAATTCGTTATCAATCAATCAATCAATCAATCAATTGTGTGCTACAAAGTTTATGGTGCCTTTTGAACAGTGCCAACAGATGAGCGGGGGCTCGGGGATGATACCCCTCCCCCCTCAATTAAAAAAAAAATCATGACCAAGAAAAAAGTGGAAAGGAAATAAAGGAGAGATAGAAAGTAAAATATTATATTATTTTCTGAATATTATGTCAAAATCTACCACCAAATTTGATATTGTAATAAAAAAGTGGGAATATTTGCGTGCTCGCTTTGCTCGCTTATAACTTTTTAATACATTTTACCCGATCTACCATATCTAGCTCCTTCAAAACTGACTCAATACTCCAATGCCATTGAAAGACATTAATTCCTTCCTGTTTGTCCTGTCGAGCATATAATTAAACTTGGTCAAGGAAGCAATAACCCCTTGAAAAATGGATTTCATGTCTTTTAAAGGTACCATAACATAATTTGTTTCACTTAATAAAAGGATTTGAATAATTACAGGTTTTCCCAATTAATAATGCAAATCTCCTTGCTTGGGTTGACAAAAGTATTCTTTTCTTACTCATGAAGGAAAATTAAAAGGTAAAAGAAGTTTAAATGAAAAAAAAAATGATTCAAGTAAATAAATAAATATGTAAATAAAATTTGACAGCATAATTCTAAAATTATGGCACAGATAATGAAAAGGTTAAGAGAAAGTCTGCTGATTAGCAAGAAGTCTGATCATCATATTTGTCATTATATGCCATTTTGGCGCAAGCCTCCTTTTTAATCCCAGACAAAAACATTCCGTGTTCGCCCAAGCATGAACAAAAGTAATTTTCTTAATGGCATTTGAAAGATAAGACCCTAGAGCACATATTAACACCAAAATATAGACATCATAATTTGAAACAAAAATTTTATAGACTTTTCAAATCTGTCCCGTTTTTTTTTATACGCACTGTATATGCATGTACACATATTGAGTAATGCAGTATCCCATTTATGTCTTCAAGTTCTCTAAGAATATGCAAATTTTAGAACACAGTCTAAATTCAGAATACATTCATGCACTATCACAATGCTGGTAAAGTAAGCAAATGAATTTCCCCACGTTCAGTATAATTCCTTGATCTCCCAACCCCGTTTCCGATAAATTACAATACCTCTGTAAAAAAAATGTTTATTTTTATAGGAAGAACAAGACACATATAAAAGGCACTACCTCCTTCCTCTTAAAAATGTTTTTTTTTCCGGTTTTAACCTATTTTTGCAAGCACGAATATACTTCAAAACGGCAACATTAATTAAAGGGATTCTACCTACTGGTATTGAAAGAAAATTCCTTTTTTGCGTCGCTACCTCGCTATAAGCTGGCTTTCCAAAATGAAATTATTGTTATCAACCTAGTATTACCCAATTTAAACTCGGCATTAAAAACATATAAAAAGGGGGATGTTATTAAGTAAACAACCATTAAGCATCCTCAGCTGGCAAAAGAGCTAGCTCATAGATCACAACCTTTATAGAATAAATTGACCAAAAAAATAATCAACCATGAAGGGCGGCCAGAAGGGATGTCGACCTCTTCGAAGTAGTGGTGATAAAAAGGGCCTCACTAGTTCTCTTGACACATAAGGGAAACGTCCCGCCCAGCTGGGTCTGGAGGGCGGCCTGGAGAGATGTCGACCTCTTCGAACTAGAGATGATAACAAGAAGCCTCTTCAGTCCTCTTGGCACATGGGGGAGACGTCCCTCCGAGCTGGGACTAGTCGGAGATGCATCATACAGTGACAAGATATCCACCAAGAGCTCATTGGGAAGGACCCTTTTAAGAAGTGTGAATGGGACTCGCAGGAGCAGCAGGAGCAGAAATAAGGGTCGGGTCAGTAGCAGATGAAATGAATAATGACCCTTCCACTAAGAGGGGGGGGGGGGCAGACCAGTTATCACATTTACGTAAGTTGACTGCATCGGAGCCATTGATCACACCGAGTCGGACTGAGTGATGTCTTGGTATCCACGATGCAAACACCAGATGTCTGGCTATACGTCTGGGTCGGTTACAAGTTTGGATGTGGGGGTATCTACACCATTAAAAAATTAGAACGTGCTGTGAAGGGATGGGGAGTACAGCGGTGGACACGAGCAAGGAATGGCGGTACAACATCTCCAGAGGGCTAAGGATTCAAAGTGGAGTTACTGCTGTCCATGAGATGAGGAGTGCTTCCCAAGTATTAATTTGTCGATCTAGAGGCAAAATTATTCCAGAAACTGAATGTTGGGGGCCGCAGCATGTTCGATTTCTAGGAGTAATTATCGATGATCATTTGACTTAGAAACCCCATAAAGTCAGTGTGTACAAAGGTTTATCGAGGTGTAGGTGCTATATGTAGATTAAGATGTGTTTTGTCTGAGGCTTTTCTAGGAACTTTACATAAATATCAGCTTTGTGCTTCCCTATCTGACTTACTATAATATTGTATGGGACAATTATACTTTTGAGACTTACATTGACCAACTAAAAGTTTTACAAAATAAAATTCTTACGCTTATCACCAATTCAATTTTCAGCCATCCTAGTAAACCCTTATTCCTTCAGTTAAACTTGCTTCCTCTTCTTTTGATGAGTTAGTCAGGTTCAAAAGTTAGCTGGGAATACCCGGTACTATTTACAGGAAGTTCGAATTGGGTGTGTGTTTTTTTACTCTTGTAGTTGATTTGAATTTGTATTGAACTACACATAGCAATAACATGAAGTGATCATTGTGTTGTAATGCGAACCTAGCGTTTCAATACGTTAGTACTAACTTGACTTGTATGTTATTTGTCGGAATTTAAATCTCATGTTCGTAAATTGATTTAGCGATGGCTGAGAAGTGTGAATCAGACAAAGCATCAAGCTCTTCACCGAACCTGATATGTCCATTATGTCTTGATATATTTGTCGAGGCGACAATCCTGACTTCATGTGGACACACATTTTGTAGGCGATGCCTCAAGAAATACGATCTAACCCACCAGGACCTTGATCACATGGTCTGTCCTCTCTGCAGGGAGATCACCAAGTTGTCCGCCAACCGTGTCGATGATCTCCGCCTCAGTGTCTCCATCAACGGATGCGTAGACGATTACCACGCCAAGTGTGGAGGGATGAATGCTGTCCTTGAGATGTGCCAGAAATGCACCGCTTGCAAGTCTCTGAAAGACGCCGTGTCCTTCTGCTTAACATGTAATTGTTATATGTGTGATAAGTGTCTGCATTCTCATCAACAGCTTACCATGTTCTTCGACGGTCATGAGATTGTCTCCATGGATGATGTCATCGAAGGGAAGGTCAGCATTGGTCATTTATTCGAGAAGTGCTCCATCCACAAACAAGAGAACAAGGATATGTTTTGTGAGGATTGTAAGGTCCACGTCTGTCACAAGTGCGTACTCGATGATCATCAAAATCACAAAATCAAGAACCAGGTTAAAGGGGAAGTTCACCCTGAAGAAAACTTTGTTGTAAAAATAGCAGAAAAAATAGTAAAAAATATTGGTGAAGGTTTGATGAAAATCCGTTAAAGAGTAAGAAAGTTATTAGAGTTCAAAGTTTTGGATTTGTGACGTCATAAACGAGCAGCTGCCCCATGTGTTATGTAATATAAAATGCATGAATTTCAAATTTTGTATGGTTCCTGATGACTTAATTTTTTTTCTATTAATGATCGGGTGTGACATGATTTGTCTATTGATATACAAAAGGTACAGTGAAAACCATTTTCAATTTTCTGAGAAAATGACATTTCATTGATTTTTTACCATTCGCTATGTAGGAATGCTGCTCGCACATGACGTCACAAATCAAATAATTGAAATTCTAATAACTTTTTAATTATTTGATGAATCTTTCTCAAACCTTCGGCAATATTTTTTATTATTTTTTCTGCTATTTTTACAATAAACTTTTTGTCAGGGTGAACTTCCCCTTTAACTTTGAGCAGGAGTTGCGACGGAAGGTAAATTTATTCATAATCATCACATAAAAAACTGTTTAAAAATAAATCCATATGACTGTTTACTATTTGAATCTTACAGTAGTTGTTTAGAAGTTTAAACAACCTTGCTTATTTTTTTTTAGAATCAAATATCAAATTCAAACTGTGCTTATTAATATTTTTTAAACACTTGCATATTCTATTTAAACAACTACCTGCAGGGTTGAACACCACTGCATAGAAAAATAAACAGCATTTTATACACACATTTTATACAGGGCTATTTTCTATTGAAAGTTAGATTGAGAATTAAATGTTCAACTCAAACTTTGCGGTTTAAGAGATTAAATTATTTAAAATAGTACTGTAAGGTTTAACAGCGTTGCATATAAATTTCAAACAGCATTTTTACTGCGTATAAAAGGTAGATTTAGTATGGTTATACACTGATATCAAATGTTGAGGGTGATCTTTGATATCGAAAATAATAAAGAGCAATTATAGTTTTTGATAATGATTATGATTGTGAGGACGATACTAATGAAAATAATTGGACTATTACTACTACTACTACTACTACTAGTACTACTACTACTACTACTACTACTACTACTACTACTACTACTACTACTACTACTACTACTACTACTAGTACTACTGCTACTACTACTACTACTACTACTACTACTACTACTACTACTACTACTACTACTACTACTAGTACTACTGCTACTACTACTACTACTACTACTACTACTACTACTACTACTACTACTACTACTACTACTACTACCACCAGGGGCGGATCCAGCCTCTGCCAATGGGGGGGGGGGGGCCCGAATTTTTTTTAACCCATATTTTCCCCGATCGGTCGCTCAAGGTTGATTGTTTCTTTGAAGGGGTTGTCCCAGTGGCGTAATGAGCCAAAAATTTTGAGGGGGCTCGAAATGGCGTATCGCGTAAAATTGATAAGAAGTAATAATATATTTCGCCCTTTTCCCTTTCCTTTTCTCTTTTTATCGTTATCGTGATTTTTTTTTTTTTTTTTTTGGGGGGGGCAAAACGCCCATGTCCTATAACAGTAATTTCTTAGCTTTATTCTTATGTAATAATTTCATAAGCCCTATTAAAATAGTGTGAGCGCGAAGTGCGAGTTAACAATTGTGAAATTTCATGTATTTTGTCCTGAAAATTCAGTTGAACATTCTGGGCAGTGTTTGTAATCTTGAAGAAGATGCGTATGTAACTAGATAATTACTGCGAGCGCGAAACGCGAGCAGATATTTTTTATAACGCGTTCTGGCCTTCTCGAAGAGGGACCTGTTAAGGACGATTTGCAGTTAGCCATATACATATTTCAATGATTATATAATGCGAGCGCGAAGCGCGAGCTGAAATTTTTTTGACGTTCCGGCCTAAAATATTAAGGTTCAATTTCAAATTTCAAATTTCAAATTTATTTATTTCACTTCCATCAATTGTACATACATGAATTGTATACCATATATAAACATAAATATTTGTATACGTTGCAAAAAAAGAAAATAATGATACATATGTTGTGAAAAAAAAAAAAAACACTTAGACAATTTGGGCAACACATTGTAGGTTTTAAATAAGTATACTATTTTTCAATAGAAATTAAATTAAGATGGAAATGGAGGGACCCACTAAAAAGCAATGCTTGTACAATGTGGGCCCCTCAAAAAAATGGATAACACAACAAATAACAAAATAACAAAATAGCAAAGTATAAATACAGATAATCAAATGAGAAAAAAATCAATAACTGAGAGGGAAATACTCACAAAATAAATACAAAGTTATCAAAAATATACAGTTAGATAAAGGACAAAACAACCCGTCCTAAAAATATCCACCCTTCCCCACCCCACCCCCCCCCCCCCCCAGAAAAAGAGAAGGAAAAAAAAAAAAAAAAAAAAGGGGAGAATGCCCTGAGAAGATGGATGGGTGTTGTTGTATGTAGATAGAACACATGCCGTCGTGGACTCAAGCAAACTGGATTCAATGCAAGGTTCTATGCATGTTTTGTAATTATGAATGGTATAAGTATTATAACCAAACAATCGATGCGAGCGCGAAGAACGAGAGGAAAGAAAAATTAGATTTCAAACTTAAAAACGTGACACTCTCTTCATGTTTTGTAAATCATGAAAAAATGGGTATAACTTGATATCTTCCTACATTAATAATGCGAGCGCAAAGGGTGAGCAGAAAATTTTTGATATTCTGATCTGAAACTGGATATATAGCCTCATAATGATTGAAATAGAGAACAAGCTGCGTATCTGAATAAACATGCTTGCGCGTGTTTCAGATTTCGACCTAGAATCTGGGCATTCTAAATACCATTTTTCATCATGAAAATCAATAAAGCGAGCGCGAACCTCGAGCTTAAAATATTTGATATTCCAATCTGAAAAAAGGTCAATTTAAGCTCTGTATTTCAAGCACTTTGTATGAAAAATATGAGGTGGATATGAATCACAGTTAAAAAAAGATCTGATATGTTTCATTATTATTACTTTGAGTTTTGACATAGGACAGGGACATTCTAAGAACATTATGTCATCATATTTTTGATAAACTGTCATGAAATTATTGAGATATACAAATCAAATCACCAATCAAAATGCGAGCGTGCAGCGCTAGCTATTACGTTTTGACAATTTGACCTGAATAGGGATATTTGAAAACTTTATGGAATGCAGGAAAATAATAGGTACCTGACAAATCAAATTTTGCGAGCGCACAGCGCGAGCAGAAAATGTTAATATTCTTACAGAGCACTGTTTGAAAATCAATCTGTAAATGAAACAAAATAATGAAAGTTTGAATATCCAAGCTGAAATATGTTTTGTATATTAACTACAAAATTTGATATTTAAGTTCCATGTTGAGCAAGATATATAAATCACCTAAAAGGCAATGCGAGCGCGAAGCGCGAGCAAAAATTTTATACTGTACAGTGGCATGAAATATTTTTTCCCCTCATCTTATTTTATTCACTCGCCTTCCTCTTCTTATGTTCCCCTTCTTTTTTCTTCTTTCTTTTCCCTTCTTTTTCCTTTTTTTCTTTCTTTCCCCCTTTTTTCTTTTTTTTCTCCGCCAATAGGGGGGGGGGGGGCGGGCCCCTCGGGCCCCCTGGATCCGCCTATGACTACCACTACAACTATTACCACCACTACCACCACTAATAACTTATAATAATAATATTTTTAATAAAAAACTATAATAATGATAATCATTATTATGATAATAATGGATGCTGTTGATTACACGATGATAATGATTATAATTTGTAATACCATCATCAATATTATAACTGTTGCATCTAATCCAGTTGTTTTTTATTCTTTATGTGAATTACAGTGATGCTTACTATCGTTATTGTTTCAATGTGACATGCAATTTATGGATATATGTGGTCTCTTTTCAAGCTTATTCAGAATGTTGTCTGTTATTCTGTGTGATTTACTTTCGTTTCGTATATAATTTGTTGTTTTATCCTTTAAGGATCCAAATCTAACTCGCTGTGTTTACTTATCACACTTTCAATTCATATAGGTGACAGGCCTTGCCCAACGCTGTGCTGACAAGAAAGCAGAGCTAGAGAAGAACATTCAGAACATAGAAATACAACGTCATGATGTACACACTGCAGTGCAGACACTACTAGATGATGTCAAGCAAGCCTACAGCATCAAGGCCAAGGAGCTGGAAGAAAATCTTCGAAATCTCACCGACCAAATAAATGCCTTAAAGCATAGTTTTGATGACGACCTCGACGTCTTGAAGTCAAAAGATCGACAGAGGATCAAGAGTATTTGTAGTTCAATTACTTTGGTAGATAATGACAGACTGGGTAATCTTGAGACAGACACTCTATCTGCTCATATCTTGCTCTGTGAGGAGCTGGATACCATGCTGAAGGAGGTTACTGATCACACTTCTGCGGAAGCTATTAAGAAGAAAGCACAGGAGAAGAGGTTCAAACCAGCAGATGATACTCGTCTTGACCTCGGGAGCATATCAGGATCAGATCCCAAGATAGAAGTCATTCAGTGTGTTGATCTACGGGGAACGATGCTCGGTATGGCACGGTACTCCCATAGCACTGTCGCTATCGGGTATGGGGATTATGGACAAGGTATTGATATCATTGATTCAAATGGTGGAAAGCAGCGGTATAGAAACACACCCTTAAGTGACATGAAATGTTGTGATCTGGTCTTCCAACAGGACGGGTCGTTATGCGTGTCCACTGGTTCTTATACGGAAGCCTACATCTACTCTCCCCTTGGCACTAGGAAAGCAACAATTCACGTGAGAGGCAATAGAAATATTCTCAAAGTTAACAGAGGTCCAACAGATGAAATCATCATTACTAACTATGGAAAACAAGTCTATATCTATGACCCGTCAGGATCCACTCTTAAACACACTGTTCAAACAAAGCACGATACGTGGCAGGCATCTACCACCAGGACGGGTTTGATCGTCACGAGTTCATGTTTGGACGATCCAAGCGTTGTGACGGTCTATGACAGGGATGGGAATGCTGGTGAGTCTCTACAAGCTCCAGAGGATGTCCACCTGTATGCTGCCGTGGATGAGCAGGACAGGGTGTATGTAGCGAGTGTTGATAAGAAGAATAGTAGCATAGTGATCAGACTCTATGATCTTGATGGTCTGAACCTGAGGGAAAGAGTTGAGTTCAATGCACTAGATATGACATTGGATAGTTATTGGTGTTACTTGGTTTCCCTCTCCCCAGACATGCTCGCCTTTGCTTGTGATGATAAGTTATATTTCATCAAAGTATCATTGTAATCCACTTTATATCACACTATGTAGTATGGAAACTGGCATGCTTTCACCATGCTACAAATCTACTTTAACAGGTTTCGATATTCAATACTACATGTATATTACTTACGATGTAATACCTTTTTCTGATGACAAAATCAGTTAATGTGATACAGATACAATACCATTTAATTCGTAAAAAAAAAAAATATGTTTCGCAGCCAGAAGCTGGATAAAATATGAAAATTTTAGAATTTAATACGACAATATTCAAGTGATACAAGTGATAAATAAAATGAATCGTGTAAAAATTATACGTTACTTTGCACCAATTTTACGAGTTTTGAATATACCATTTAGTCTGCAACAAACAGGCCTACCGTGCTTATTATTGTAATTATCATTTACTAACTTAAAGATAAAAACATAACTAAGTGTTTATTGAAAATATAATAAAGCAATTAGCAAATGTAATTTCAAAGAAATCAAGATAATTACTATCATACTTACTAATGAAAATATTTACAGCGCATTAGGGGAATAAACGGAAAATAAGCAGAAAGACTGCACTCTACACAGTATTAGACCATTTTGCTTTCACATCATGCGAAAGTTTCGTACCACCATACTCATGCCTATTCACTATTTGTATATTATTCAGTTGAATTAACTTTGGTGATGGAATGATGACTTCTTTTGGACCTTCTAGACTGTAAAAACTGTGGTGTTAAAACTGACATCAATTGGTGATAATATATAAAATAACACCCTAGAGATTGAACATAACACCAAAGAGTGTAAATGTAACAACCATAGGTGTTTTAATAACACCTATAGGTGTAAAACTAACACCACCAATTTAACACCGGTGTAAAATAACTGGTGTGGTCCTCTATGTACACCGGTTAACACCACAGTTTTTGCTGTGTACCACCATACTCATGCGTATTCGCTATTTGTATATTATTCAGTTGAATTAACGTTGGTGATGGAATGATAAGATGACTTCTTTTGGACCTTGTAGACTGTAAAAACTGTGGTGTTAAAACTGACATCAATTGGTGATAATATATAAAATAACACCCTAGAGATTGAACATAACACCAAAGAGTGTAAATGTAACAACCATAGGTGTTTTAATAACACCTATAGGTGTAAAACTAACACCACCAATTTAACACCGGTGTAAAATAACTGGTGTGGTCCTCTATGTACACCGGTTAACACCACAGTTTTTGCTGTGTACCACCATACTCATGCGTATTCGCTATTTGTATATTATTCAGTTGAATTAACGTTGGTGATGGAATGATAAGATGACTTCTTTTGGACCTTGTAGACTGTAAAAACTGTGGTGTTAAAACTGACATCAATTGGTGTTAATAGAGGACCACACCCTAAGGTGTTAAAATAACACCCTAGTGATTGAACATAACACCACAGAGTGTAAATGTAACAACCATAGGTGTTGTAATAGCACATATAGGTGTAAAACTAACACCACCAATTTAACACCGGTGTAAAATAACTGGTGTGGTCCTCTATGTATACTGGTTAACACCACAGATTTTGCTGTCTAGACGTTTCTTGCATTTTGTTTTTGATAATTATGTGATCTTCTCCAAGAGGGAAAGATATACCAACCGCTGATAACCAGTTATTAAAAAAACCCAAATATTTGCTGGTAAAAAAATCTCTTTTTGTTTAAGAGTAGTCTTGAAAATATACGGTTTTGATTTTCTTTGTTTTAGAATGTTTACGAGACATGTGTAAAATATTTCTTATTCTTCTTTTGTCATAAATCCCTTTGAAAGGGAATGGAAGCATTGTAATGGTAATTCGTATAAATTAGTGAAAAGGTGGAGATGTGAATATATAATTTATATTCATTTTTCAATATATGCGTGTATAAATATAAACTTGATCTCAATTATTATTTACACAATAGTGCATATAGAAATGTATTTTCTACGGTGTTTAGTATAATTACAAATCTTGAATTATCGTTATATTAAGGTGTAGAGGCTTTCTAAGAATTATTTAGAGAAAATTCATACAGATAGATTTCACTATCTTTGATTTCAGATTAAGTAAACGATTGCTATACTCAGTTTTTATTGCCCGGTGTTCTCTCTCTAAATTCAAGCATGTAACAACGATCACTTCAGATCCCAGAATTTGACACCCATTAAAACTGCTAAATTTTTGCAGTTTTAAAAGAATATTTTTGCAATCCTTATCCCGAATTTGCACCTAACAATATGATGTTAAAAACCCAAAACTAATCCACCGCTTATTTCGAAATTAAAAATGGAAGTTTAATCAAGTAAAAATAGATAATTGTATATCTGGAAAATAAAAATAACAACTAGCTTTTTTAGTACAAGCCCGAAACGACGAAATTCTGCGATTGCGATTTTAGGATCATGAAAACAGCCTTAAATAAACGTTCTGAATAGAACCTTTTTACGCAATAATTCTAGAGACCAAGGTATCACCTTTAACGTATTAAGGGGGCCAACTCCAGGTCGATCTGTGGTTATTTTTTTTAATAACATTTCATTGTACTTAGAATTTAATGTATAAATGATTTTTTTTCTTGTGTAAATATCACGATTTATATTTTAGAAATGCATGCCATTGAATTACTGCCCTCTCAGAGGTTAGTCTATGAGATTCTTTTGTTTATAAAATGTTATAGTTATTACTTATGTTTTAAATGACTCTGTTTATCCTTGGGGAAAGAGTATTTTGATTTGAATTGATTACAACATTTATAGTTTTATAATGTCGGTATAAGGTTTTTTATCATTTTATAATACATGTTTCCTGATGCCATGAATGCATCAATATTAGTGACTATGCGTAGCTATTAGATGAATTTATTTTGAATGTATAACCAATGACATCAGGGTCCCGTAACACATATTTGAAAGAACAATTCTGATTGGTTCCTATTCAGTCTAGTGAGCAAAATACGCATGCAACGACGATCTTGATAGGCTATTTCATTTAGCGATTAATCGCTAACCTTTGTGTTATCTCGCCTAGTTAGTTCAACATGAAACCAAAAAAAAGAGCAAAGGGGCTTCATGTTTTGAAATGCACGTATGAGACCTGTTACACGAACCTTAACAAGCATCTTAGATGAATATCTCTACGATTGATTGAATTTACTATAATGTACAATTAATCATGAATACACAGCCTGCGACCATCGCTAACCTTTGTGTTACGGGACCCTGGTAGACTTATATACTGTATATATGTGGGAATGGCATAGGTATCGATTATTACCAACTATACAGTATGAAAATATAGAAAAGTATCTTATATCTTAATATGCTGACTGTAGAATAAATATCTTGTTTTATACTTAAATCAACTGAGAATCAGCATTACAGAAGAAAGGGGCCTAAAGCTGCAAATCATTTCATTACCTTATCCAAAGGCTACATTTTGATATTCGATTGTCTTAGGCCTATATGTATTAGAATGCATTTAGCAAAGCAAAATAGAAAACAAATGGAAACATAACGAATATCCGATTATTTTATGAGTTATATATATAGTGAAGATAGGAAACGAGAGAAAATTGTTCCGAGAGGACAATCTAGAGTTTGCTAACTAAAAACGACCAATGTAAATTTGATTAGAATCGAAGTATATAGAGCACATAACTATTATTCCTTTTGAATTGAATCTATGGATTTCTCTTTTCATTAAAGCTTAAATATACTAAAATTTAATCGAGTCTGTTCAAACTTTGAGCCTGTTGAATACAAGAGCGCGTGCAAAAAGATGAGAGGCGGGGGGGGGGTAGTTGGTGAGAGAGAGAGGGAGAGAGACAGCGAAAGAGAAAGAAAGACAAAAGAAGAGAGACAGGAGAGAGAAAAACAGAGGGGGAGAGAGAGTGGAGTGAGTAGATTGGGAGGGAGAGAGACCAACAAATTGTGAATGTAACACAAAAGAGAGGAAAAATGAAAACTAGTCATCCGTTTAACACCATACATGCCATACATTGCCCATGTAATTCACTTCTATTCCGGACTATGTTTTCAATGAATTCCTATAGGCCTATTTACATGTATAAATCATACAGGGGCGATGCCAGTGTATATTCATCAGTGGGAGTGGTGCAAGGTAAACTAAAGGCAACCTGATTTCCCCTATCAGCGAATAACAGGTAATATATACGATTCATACCTCTCATTTTATACTATTTTTCTTTCTACCTCTTTTTGGTTCTGATATTCTCCCCTCACTACTTGCAAGCTAATTGGGGCGGTCGCCACTGCCCCCTGATGCACCACCCCTACATTTTTATTTATAAAAGTAAATGATTTCAATTAAATTCAAATAAACATTCATTTTCTTCAATTTCAAAAGTTTTCTACATTGTCAACGGTACCGAATATTTTAGAGGCTACAAAATGTATTTACATAATTTATGCTCATGGGCTATTAAACCTTTTGTAATTTATTAAATGCTGTTTAAGCTCTAGATCAGGGGTTCTCAAACTTTTTCTTTGAAGGGCCAGATGAGACTCCAAGTAAACCTGAAAGGGCCAAGGTGAAGAGGATACAAAAAAAATGTGCGTGAAGCGCAAAGACCCATGCGGTCGGGGTCCTAGATGCTTTTTTGTGCAATCTGGCCCTTATTTTGGGAGCATTTAATCCAAACAAATTTATAATAGTTTCATATGGAACGCAGGCAAAAAAAAATCGAAATACAGCGAGAGTCAATATTAATGATAACAAAATTGTATTACTTTGTTAAGAAAATAAATCTAAATTGTACCTATAAATACCTGGTATTGGGGAGACAGATAATGTCTTGAAGTATCAAAGTAGAATGAATAATAGAGCATGTCTTTTGTAGACTCTAACAAGGATGTCAGTCTCCTAGTCACTTTCAACATGGGAAAAGTGACACTGTCTGTCAGCAACAAGTTGCTTGAACCTTGGCACAAAAGGTATAATTACCAGATGAAGGCACTGGTGCAAATGTTCACTGGTCAAAAGACAAGTTGCTTCGGTATGACTAGTTAGTTCTTTAAAAATGTTCACTGTGGAAAATGCACTTTCGCACCTGTATGCAGATCTAAACATGGTGAGAACAGCGCTGGTCATCTAATAAGAAAGTAGATCGAACAGACAGAAAAGACTCCACTAAACTTTGTTTAAAAGTGAAATTTATTTGACTGCCATTACTTTTATTACGGTTAGGTCTACATGGATACACAATGTAATTATATTGAGCTATGTTTCTTATCATGACTAAAGTGATAAAAAAAAAAACAGCAGAGTCTCGCGAGCCGTAGTTTGAGAACCGCTGCTCTAGATCATACGGGATCAAATTATAAAAATATGCAAATGCCCTTTAAGTTTAAAGTTTTAATAATTGCGCTCGGTCAGAGCTGTCTCTCATTTCGTATATACCTGGTATGGGAGAAATTGCCATACAGCCACCCCATGCATTGATATACTGAATAATGTATCATAGGTTCTAAAAATGCAACGTTTTACGATTAAAACTAGCATTTTTCATTCTCGGTAGCTGCATGAGACCGAACGTAAAAACCCTCAAATGCAAGTCACGGATTTGGGCAGTGAACGAGAGGGCTCGTTGCAGACTACTTTGCGCATGCCCAGAGCTCCGAAATTCCTTAATCTCGTACGTTGACAAGATATATCGCAGAAATCGAAAGCTGTCCATTCCCTTTAATGACATCTACACTCGAAAAACAATATTGGGTAAAAGAGAACCATGGGGGTAATTATGTGTCCAACCAACATTGGGCATTTCTTTGGGGGATTTTTATTTATCCAGTGTTATGAAAATTTTGCCAATTCTAGTGTAATTGCTACTTATATTTTTAACCTTACTGGACAATATGCTTCCTGCATTGGGTAAAATACTGCCCAAAATTGATTTGACACATAATTACCCTCGTGGTGGTAAAAAAATTACAAAATATTTTTTTTTACAATATATGTGACCCTCCGCCCCCAAATAAGCTTATCAGGATCCCGTTGTCTTTTATTCTGATAAACAACTTCAAAATTTTCAGTAGGCCAATATGTAGAAAAAGAAATACTCTGTCGGATAAGCTGATTTTCTATTTTTTTTCTTCCTGAATACCAAAGTCTTATTTTGGCTATTTACTGAGAACTTTTTCTGATGACGTGTTGGTTTTGGGGTGGCTGCTCACATATACACTGCAAAAATTCCGGTGTTGATTTAACGCCAGCCCGGAATCCACACCAGAGAAGTATTGAAACTACACCTGTCCAGTTTGGAATCAAACCGATGCTGTTTAATACTAATCGGTGTTGTATAAACACCTATCTGGTGTTAGACCAAAACGAAACTGGTTTTGTTTAACACTTCTCTGGTGTGGACACATATAGATTCCGGGCTGGTGTTAGATGAACACCAGAGTTTTTGCAGTGTAGTTTTGGGAGGGGCAGGGCGCTTGGCAGGGTGTAACAGTCCCCCGTCATTACAGTTACACCATATTAAATAGCACATTTTATTAACAAGAGGTGGCAAACTTTGTTTCCCTGCGGTGGTGTTCTTGGAGATTACACTGCAAATACTGTGGTGTTGATTTAACACCAGCCCGGAATATATACATGTCCACACCAGAGAAGTGGTAAACAACACCTTTTTGGTTTTGGTCTAACACCAGATAGGTGTTTATACAACACCAATATATACAGCATCCAAACTGGTGTTGTTTCAATACTTCTCTGGTGCGGACATATATATATATTCCGGGCTGGTGTTAGATCAACACCGGAGTTTTTGCATTGTACTCGACAGGAATCATATTTCAGGACAGAAATATATGACACAACAACATCAAAGAGTCATTTTACACATTGCACTGGTTTATTTGCACGTGAGCCGCAGAATGCATCTAATATTAATCTCAGTACAATGCCATCATACATCGTTTATATTGCCACAATTACCAAGAGAGACGAACGGGCAAATTTCAAATAATGCATCAAAATTTACATGAAGTTGATTCCAATTTTTTACAATCAAAGTAAATTTACAAGATTATTTGGAAGAATATTCACACACTTCTCTCAGCTATTTTATTCAGATATACATGTATAAACATTCGAACGTATTTGCTATCATTAACTATATAGTGACTCATACATGTAGAATACGCGTATGTAGATTAGTAATTCGCTTTTAAAGGCCAAGTTCACCTTAGAAAAAAAACACGTTGATTTAAATCAATAGAGAAGAATCAAACAAACATAATGCTGAAAATTCATCAAAATCGGATGTAAAATTTAAAGTCTCACTCATTTTTCACGAAAAAGGTCATATGCACAACACAGTGGCATGCAAGTTAGAGAGTCGATGTTGTCCCTTGCTCACCATTTCTTTTGCTTTTCATTGTTTGAATTTTAAAATGTATACGTTTGTTACAGATTTGACAATAAGGACTAACTTGACCGAGCCATAAAATGCTAAAACATTGGTAATTTCACATGTTCATGGAGGGATAAAATTTTGTTTCACAGGTTAATGAGGATATTTCACCAAATAAAATATAGAAAGAATTGTGAGTGGGTGACGTCATCAGTCCCCTCCTTGCATACCGACCGGGATGTGCATAACTGTTTTGTGAATCGTGAGTGAAAATTTTAAAAATTTCACCACTTCCTAATTTTACATCCGATTTTGATGACATTTTCAGTGTTATACTTGTTTGAATTCTCGTCAACTTTTTGGAGGGGGGGGGGGTGGGTAGGACTTATCATTTTCTATTACATATCGATGAGATTTTGTGTTCATTAGGCCTTTATTTACATTATACCAATATAACTTCAACAAACTCGAATCAACATACCTATAGACCCATAAGTTGGGAAATAGTAAATCGATAACTTTATCGTTGAACAGGGCCCCGTTGTACAAAGAGTTACGATTGATCCAATCAATCGCAAATATGGAAAACCAGCAAAGTCAACATATGAAATGCATGTTTTTTCCAAAAAAAAATTCTAGATATGAATCCATATCCATAAATTCATTGATTTCTTGACAATTTGGAATGTTCTCCTTTGATTACAAAGGACATTTTGCAAATTTCTTGTAGAAAAAACTTATGACACTGATGGATTTTCATAGAGTTACGATTGATCGGATCAATCGTAACTCTTTGTACAACGGGGCCCAGGTCAGCATACGGTTCCACAAGAATAACATTATGCTATTACTAAATTGCATCAAAATACTTGATTGAAGTATTAAACATAGAGAAGGTAAATTGGAGATATCTCAGTCTATAATGTTTGCTATCATCAACTCAAATTGAATGACTTTACCAATTTGCTAACAAGTTTTATTATTATAACAACATCTGATTTATGAAGCGTTTTTTTTTTTTGCCTGAGGATACAAAGCGCTGCTATTATCACTCCGGCTTCAGCTGCGCTGCCAATTTAGGAGCTCAAGCATTCGAGGAATTTATTCATACCTCATCTGGGTTGCGTGCAGCACAATTTGGGCAAATTTCTTGCTGAAGGCTAACACGCCATGGCTGGGAATAGAACCCATGTCACTCAGATTGACAGACGAGAAACATAACAACTAGAACACAGCACCCCACATTGATGATGCTCTGTATGTTTATTGGTAGGGGAATCCAACCCAAATAAAACAATCGGAAGAAAACAAATCCAGACAAGTACATGGGTGAATGTTTTGACAAAATCGAATTGGCTGCATTGGTGATGTCATGGTGATGTAAAGCAAGGATTACTCTCCCATTTACTCAAATACATAAAAATGTTAAATTGTCGTTTCTTTCAAAAGTTTTATTTGAAGCTAGATTTTCTTTCATGAGGATATAAAACATTATGCTTTATTTCGTTATAATACTGCTCCATGGGAATAGTTACTTGAGAGAAAAACACTAATCCCTCATAATTAAGTACATGGCCTATAAAAAAAGTTATCCTTCCAACTTGTCATGATTTATTTACCCAGTTGCCAATTTGAAATTTACATATTTGAGGGATTTCAATTTCAAAACAATCAAAACTTTCTTAATGCTTGTCTGACTTCTTTCAAACTTTCACCATTCTGTTTGACTTATTTTTTCTATTTCCCGCACATTATTCTTATGACCAAGGTTGGATCACCCTTTAACGAGTTTAACGAGTTTATATGTTTATTCATCTTTTGCCCAACCCAATGTAAATGTTCATTTATCATATCAGTTTCAGAATGCCCTACCAAAACTTGCAAGTCAACAACGGGTAATTATTTTAAGACAAACATTTTTTTTACTTTTAAGCAAGTTGAACGCATCTGGCAGTCCTCGCCTGCATTACGCGAGTCAATAAAGCAGCAGTGCTGACTTTGAAACCAACTATTGAATAATTATTCACAAAAACACCATTCATATGATGATAAAATATCATATTCATATCGGACCCTAAATGACATTTGACCTTGATCATAATTATCATCTAAGGCTCGTGCAAGACGACTAGTGATGCTTAATTACCCTTATGTCCATGTTTCATGAACCAGATCCATAAGCTTTTAAAGTTATGATGGAAATTCAACAAATATCCCCAACCTTGCCAAAGTACACTGACGGTAAATGACCTTTGAACTTGGTCATGCGACCTGGGGAGCGTTTCAAGAAAGGATTTTATCCGACAAGTCCTGTTTTATCCGACAATTACCATAGCAACAGTACCTCTCAGCCGATCAGAATCGGGGGAAGTTGTCAGATCTGACAACTTGTCGGACATAAATGTTGATGAAACGCTCCCCTGAACTCACGCAGGATATTCAGTGATACTAGATTACGCTTATGTCAAAGTTTCATTGACTGTATAGATCCGTATACTTTCAAAGTTATGATGGCAATTCAACAAATACCCCAAACATGGTCAAACTTCCTTGACGCGAAATAACTTTTGACCTAGTTCATGTGACCTGAAACTCACACAGGATGATAAGTAATACTTGATTGCTCTTATGTCCAAGTTGCATGAACTTTAGTCACACACTGTTAGAGTTATGACGATATTTCAAGAACTTGACGCCTTTCGTTGGAGGAACGCGAACGCTTATTTACGACGGTAGTTGATTTTGGAAGAGAATTTTGGGCCCGTCGTCATGGTCGGAAAACTCTGCCCTGCAATGCAAATTGTGTGACATGATATTTTTTTTCGTTTCGCATCTGGAACGGAAACATTCAATTTGCGTTTCGTGTGCAAAATTCTGGTTCCTACTATGGTAACAGCGATATATCCAATTTAGGACGACTTTCCAAAGCCAGATTTGGTTCCTCCTAGAGCTCGAGAGGCCGCCCAGGGGCCCACTCCCATTGATTAGTGGATACCATGCAGGCGCGATCACGCGTAAAAGGGGACAGAGTGGGCAAGTACGTTACGTATAGGCCTATGTAACGTTATAAGGGTGTCAAAACGATGTTTAAAATACTGAAAAGGGGGATATATATCCAATACTTGTAGGGTTTCACAAGCCAAATACTTGTTAAGAGGTGCATTTTCATAATCTGGAAAAGACTTGCTTCCCTTGTTTAGGATACTTTTCGAAACCCCATGGTCTTGCCTGATACCCACTCATCAATGGAAGTGGCCCCCCCCCCGGAATTTGAATCTTATCCCCCATTTCTGGGGAAAGTAAAACATATAATGCTCATTACATCGTGTGCTAGAGGCATATCGTTTGTGAAGATGGAGTAAACAAAAGAAAAAAAAAACCCCGCAAGTTTAAACGTATTGCATATGCTGTGTACATATCAACGCGTGCGAAATGGTTTCGGCGGGAGAGGTGATCTGACCCATGAAATCAAATGCCAGTGATCCACCAATAATCCACATTATTAATGCAATATCGATTCGATGGACTGTAATGATCTATATCTAAGCCTTAATTCAGTAAGTTTTTCCTCACTCAATATGTACTCGATTTGTTTGAAAAACCACTCTCTTATCCATGTCATATTCTATTTTAGTTCCTGCATTTCGAATATCTCCAGCCATCAGTCGTAATGTACATGCATGTACGGTGCGGGTGTTGCGGGAAAGAATTTTGCGCACGAAAAGCAGATCTGTAGGGCCTGTTAACCCCCCTGTGACACAAAGCTTATCATTGATTGTAGAGCAGTTTTCTACGTTTGATTATATTGACTATAATGTACTATCAATCTTAAAAATCAAGTGTATGATTAAGCGTTAACTTTTGTGTTAGGGGACCCTCATATTAGCGTCCGTGAGGATTGCGAAAGGTGGCAAATGTTGACGCCGCCGCCGCCGTTGTCGTAAAATGCGGCGCCTGTATTCTCGCTCTGCTATGCAGCAAGACAAAAATTTAGATATTAGGCAAGTATATACACAGCAGTGATCACTAGATTATTTACCCTGAAAGTATTCGGTTTCTGCGAATAACGCGTATAGTAGATCTATCTGTTAAAATGCAAATTTCCAAAAGCAGGTCCCCTGTCAAAAATCCTTAATGAAAAAGGCTATGTGATGAAAAACACGAGTGAAACAATCTGTTGTTTGATTGATAAAAATAAATAAATTGCAAAGCACTGCAGTGAAAGACGAACGGGATAAATGTACTTGATATTATTTCTATCCCTCAAATATACTGATACTTGTTATCTATTCGTCTAAAATTGATAATCAACGGATAACCGGTTTTACAAATGAACTATGAAGGCAACTAAGAATGTGATATGATGACAATCAGCCGACCCCACTTAGGGACCTCTCGGCCAGCCTGTCTAGCGGGAAATGTTGCTGCTGCTGTCGGCTGCTGAGGGAGAATTGGGGCCAGCTGAAAGGCCGGATAGGAAGCAACCGGGTTCGCGTTCTTCTTTGAACGGGTGGATTGGTGAGGTTATCCGTCGTGTCGGTTCGCTTTCTTGCTCCATAAACTGTTCGAATCAAATTGCAAGGAAAGTGTGAAAAAAACATACATTTTTTAAATTGAAAATATATTATATGAAGACGCATGAAAAAGATGATAAGAAAAATGATATGGATAAAGAAAAATAATTTAAAAAGAGAATAAGAAGGAAAAGAAGGAAAAAAAATCGACAGAGTGAGGTGAGGTAGGTTATGAGTATATTTCTAATGCACCAATTTCATATTAAGGATGCACTTTGATAATTTGTAGAGGGACTATACACTGTAAAAATATTGGGTAAAATTTTAACCAGCACGAGGGTAATTATGTGCCCAACCAATTTGGGCCATCTAGTATTTTACCCAATGCGGGAAGCATATTGTCAGTAAGGTTAAAAAAATAAGCAGCAATTACTTTAGAATGGGCAAAATTTTCATCAAACTGGATAATCAAAAATGCCTAAAAGAAATGTTCTATGTTGGTTGGACACATGATTACCCTCATGGAGCATTTTTACCCAATATGTTTTTAGGGTGTACCGGGTGGTTACTTAAAACATGAGTATTAAGAGCAAATTCGAAACACTTGAAAAATCTCATTATTCGATAGCCATTCTTCTGTACACTGGTATTGAGTGCGTAACAATTTCTGACGGCACACTGTAAAAACTGTGGTGTTAAAACTGACACCAATTGGTGTTACTAGAGGACCACACCCTGAGGTGTTAAAATAACACCCTAGAGATTGAACATAATACCAAAGAGTGTAAATGTAACAACCATAGGTGTTGTAATAACACCTATAGGTGTAAAACTAACACCACCAATTTAACACCGGTGGAAAATAACTGGTGTGGTCCTCTATGTACACCGGTTAACACCACAGTTTTTGCTGTGCAATTGATTTGGAGAGTGTCAGATCTGGTGTTGCCATTTACAGATTTACTGGAAAAAACATTGTTAAAGTAAGGCATTCCTTTGGACCATTGCAATGTTATTTGATGGTGAGCTCACCCTCTCTATAATAAACTATACAAGTTTGATATACTTGTATATCAATGTGCCTGCTGTTGTATTCAGCAATGTGCTATCGATGTGAGCTTTAGGTTGACCAACAGGAAGTCCCAGCTTTATGCAGAATTGTTTTCCGGGGACGGGGGCAATGAGCCTTAACTATTTTCGAAGAAATGTGAAAATGAGAGAACAAAGTGACCGAGCTTGTCATGGGGGTGCTTTTGAATGTCCTAACATGAAATTGAGGGATTTCGTGCATACTTTTTGTGCATTTCGTGGAAATTCTCCATATAAAATGTATTTTTTAACATTTACGGCGGGGGGGTACCAGTATTACTCCGTATACATGGCAAGGGAGGAAATAAAGAAATAAATCACACTGATGGAAACCTACCCTTTTCTCCAAGTCCATGACCGAAGTTCATGGTAAGATGAACGCATACGACCACGAGAAACACACGTATGATGAGACCTAGGATCCCACAGACTATGATACATGTGGGGAGTAGTTTATCTTCCTTCGTCGGCCACTGCTCCCATCTCATCGACAACTGTACGCAAGACAGAGAGAGAGGGTGGAATTAGCAAGATGTTAATATGATGAAATAACACTTAAAAGATCATTTAATTTCATTCATGTAGGCTCACTGGCGTACCTAGGATTTTCCAGGATTTTCGTCAGGGGGGGCAAAAAGGTA
Source organism: Lytechinus pictus (assembly GCF_037042905.1). Taxonomy (NCBI): domain Eukaryota; kingdom Metazoa; phylum Echinodermata; class Echinoidea; order Temnopleuroida; family Toxopneustidae; genus Lytechinus; species Lytechinus pictus. The sequence goes on from NC_087258.1 coordinate 21,157,408, forward strand.
TTTCAAGCTCGTCAGGGGGGCAGGGATACATGCATGGGTGGTGGCTTTGCATCGGTGGTGGCTCGTCAGGGGGGGGGGGGCAGACTGCCCCTCTGTCCCCCCCCCCCCCCCGTAGGTACGCTAGTGTGTAGGCTACACAATTATACAATTAGATTTAGATAGCCTTGTTTTTCAGCAGTCCCCTCCATAACACCCAACCTGTTTCATCATCTCCCTTATTATGAACCTATTGTTTGTTTAATTTGAATGCTTGACATCGTTTTGAAATGCATACTTTGTTGCTTGAATTATATTGATTTCTTGGAGATGGAAATAAATGAAATGAAAATTAAATGAACGAAATGTTATAATCACACAATGTAGTCAGGCAGCATATGTCATGATTTACCGGCTACTTCGACAAATTGGCTAAGTCTGATTTTTCACTTTTATGTGATTGATGACATCACAATGAACAACTTTCAACTTGGTGACAAATTTCTAATGGTCATCTTGACCATGTTAGGGGTCAAAATAAGGTCAATAGGGGTCGATTTTTTAATTGCCCCAATTCTGTCGAGTAACACATCAAATTATGTGTCTTGTTATACTTAACAAAAATGTGTACACAACCATATACTCTTGATCTACCATTAAAAAGTTATGACCGGAAATGTCAAAGGTCAACAAACTTCGTTATATGGGAAATTACACTGTATATACGAAGCTCATTTTTCCGTGTTTTTATGCATGTGTGTACTTCTTTATTTTCGATTTTGATAAGTCCATCGTCAAAAGTCCTTATCCAGAAGATATAAAGGGTCAAGACAAGGTAAAGGGAAAGGTCAAAAGGTCAACAAACTTTCATTAAAGCCAAAATACACGTCTAAAAGCGGTTAGAAGTTTAGACGTCTTATTTTTCGTGGGTTCTTTATTTTGAAAAGTCTATATCTAAGAAGACATTATATATAAAGGGGTCAAATGTGCTTATTTAGGAACAAGATAGATAAACAGAGATAGACGTCTGTTAAGGTCTTAAAGTGTCAACTACTGCTATAGCGTAACTCGCTCCCTAGCTTATTGAAAATGTATCCAGTGTGTGCGCGCACTGCCTCTGTGTTTGCCTCTGTGTTGTTTGGGATTGGATGCACGCATAGGATCCTCTACATGCACAAGCACACGATTGCCTCCTACATGTATGATTTGCTCTTAATGAATAATATGCTGCACTTTTTTACCAAGTTACTATATGTCCTAAATTTCTTTTTATTTGTATTTTTAGAATGGACTTCAAACCAAAAAGGAGGAAAAACTTAACCAGAAGAATATAGAGTGGTTTGTGCGTGAATATTTTACAAATTAGAATAACATGGATTGAAAAAGTAAAGGCTGGGGCAATGCTTAACATATTTTCATTTGGAGGGGGGGGGGGGGCAAAGACATAAGGGAACTTATATTCATCAGGTTATTATATGTCTTGAATTTCTTTTATTTTTATTTTTAGAATGGACTACAAACGAAAAAAAAAAGGAGAAAAAAACTTAACCAGAAGCCTATAGAGTGTTTTGTGCGTGAACCGTTACAAATTAGAATAACATGGATTCAAAAAGTAAAAGCTGGGGCGGCGCTTAACATATTTTTATTTGGAGAGGGGGGGGGGGGGTAGGCAAAGACAATAAGGGTACTTATATTTACCAGGTTATTATATGTCTAAAATCTCTTTTTTATTTGTATTTTTAGAATGGACTACAAACCAAAAAAGGAAGAAAAACTTAACCAGAATTAATAAAGTGTTTTGTGCGTGAAATTTTAAAAATTAGAATAACATGGATTTAAAAAGTAAATCTGGGGCAAAGCTTAACATGTTTTCATTTGGAGAGGGGGGGGGGGAGGCAAAGACCTAAGGGAACTTATATTCATCAGGTTATTATATGTCTTGAATTTCTTTTATTTTTACTTTTAGAATGGACTACAAACGAAAAAAAGGAGAAAAAACTTAACCAGAAACCTATAGAGTGTTTTGTGCGTGAACATTTTACAAATTAGAATAACATGGATTCAAAAAGTAAAAGCTAGGGCGGCGCTTAACATACTTTTATTTGGAGAGGGGGGGGGGTAGGCAAAGACAATAAGGGTACTTATATTTACCAGGTTATTATATGTCTAAAATCTCTTTTTTTATTTGTATTTTTAGAATGGACTACAAACCAAAAAAGGAAGAAAAACTTAACCAGAATTAATAAAGTGTTTTGTGCGTGAAATTTTAAAAATTAGAATAACATGGATTTAAAAAGTAAATCTGGGGCAATGCTGAACATATTTTCATTTGGAGAGGGGGAAGGCAAAGACCTAAGGGAACTTATATTCATCAGGTTATTATATGTCTTGAATTACTTTTATTTTTATTTTTAGAATGGACTACAAACGAAAAGAAGGAGAAAAAACTTAACCAGAAGCCTATAGAGTGTTTCTACAATTTCCATAGTTATTTCAACCGACAATCATGACAATGTTGACTATGTGAGCATTTTCATTGATGCTTACTTCTACGCAAGACACATTGCTGCAGTAAAAAAAAAAAAAGAAAATTGTGCCTCTCGAAAGTAGATCCGCCACTGCTGTCCCTTTCAAAAATATTTTCAACTTCATTAAATTTCATGGGTGATCATCTGTATGTCAATCATGGCGTATTCGCAAGGGGTGTCTCCATCAACCCGTGCTTTTATTATAGAAAAAATATTCCAGTTCATTCCATCACATTATTTCAAATATTACTAACAGGAAAAGTAGGTATGCACATGAAATACAATCGCCGAATAATCACCATGATTTCAATTTCGTTGACGCTTAACATATAAAAATTGAAATAAAAGATTTGAATCTGAAATTGAGCGGGAAAAGCTCTATTATGAGCCTCAACTTTCATGGGGTGCACGCCTTTCCCCTGTGTACTGCACTTGTACTAATTGGTACCTAGTGCACATATAAAAAAGAAATGACTCATTGAACCATTTCCCTTCTCAAGCTCTTTCTCTTTCTTATTTTCTCTCCCCCCCCCCCAGTTTTAGAACTTTTGAGAATAGAGCCAGAGTCTCTTTCGTTACGCCAGTGGTTTGAATCATTAATAAACTGATTATTTTGTTCATAATAGTAAACAGAGTAGGATTATACGTTGTAAACGTGGGTATTTATTGCCATGTCAGAGGTGAAAGTTAGCATTTCAAATAGTAGAAAAACACATTCTTATTAAGGTGAAAAACTCTTTGGGAAAACTTGTTTATTTGTAAAAGAAGAAAAGCAAGATCTGCAAAGATATCGTTCTCTTAGTTTATTCTGATTTTGGCCTCGGAAAATTGTCAGCTCAGCGCATAGCATTTCTTTATAAATTAGCTAAATCGCCGTCTTGGTTAAAAGATAATTTTAGATTTTTCTCAGTCTTCTCATGCTCATCTTTTCTCATAGACCGCGGGTCATACATCCAATATAAGCCTCCTTAACATTTTCGTGCCTCACCTCTTGTATATTCCTATTTTTTGTCACATTTTAGAGAAAAAAAATTCACTGAACATTAATTTATAACTCGTCAGTGTCAAAAGTGCATATTCGTCACATCTTTTCAATTCCACAATACTTTTACTGTGCTGGTGCTCACACACATTATTCATTATTTATTTTACACATATTACCCTAGTCCCTTGTCTATGGCCAAATACACGGTAAGCCCCTGGTTACCTAGCCCTAGAGCAGCCAAGACTGGCAAGAGCAGGCGCGGATCCAGGATTTCGTAGGGAGGGGGCCCAAATTCGACCTGATTTTGGCGCCCCTGTGTACTTTTCGGAAAAATGGCGGCCCCTCCCTCCCCCAGGCAATAAGTGCCTTAAATGCATGTTAAATTATCTCATTTCATAGGCACATGAATAAGAGGCAATTGGATAATGGTTTTATAATGATGTGTTCATGAATATATGCAATACCACTTTAAAAAAGAATCAATGCGAGCGCGAAGCGTGAGCGATTTCTATTGTAAACATTTGATGCTTTCAATCTCGTTTAAGATCTCATCAGAGTAGGCCCTGCAAGTATTATGTGAGCGGGAGCCAGGCACAGATCCAGGATTTCTTAGGGGCCCCTAATTTCAAGTCAAGTAATAATCGTGCCAAAATGACTCCCATTGCCGAATGGGTAATGTCTAGTTACTTCACACATAAACCTCTCTTGCATTGTATAGGCATATTTCGTTCTTTTGTGTACTCCCATTTTTTTTCTTTTCTACTTTTTGTTTCAGGGCTTGAAAAATCTTACGGGGATGACATCCCTGTATCGCCGCGTATGAACACTGGTTGTGCAATAACTAAATTGCATATTCTGCATGACAGAAAGTTAGTGTTTTTTGGGGGTAATATATTCTTGAAAAATATACATGCTTTTTATTATAGAGTTGAGGTAGACTCAGTAGTCAGCACTCAGCATTTACTAATTGGGAGTGCACTGCCTACTTAGATCTGTAAGTGTTTGGATATATTATATAATCATGGCCAAGGTCAAAGGTAATTTAGGGTCAATGCAGGATTTTGCAGTGTACAAAGAAAGAAAAACGTCGAATCCAATATCGTTTGGAAAATGACCCCAAAAGCCGTTATAGAAATAGATTACTTGAATCTGTGAAATCATTAAGTCCAAAATGTTTTTATGCATGTTTGTATTATGTATGTAATAGTAATGGTAATTATACATCAATAGAAATGTTTTGACCTTGTCGGCAAATAATGGCTCTTTTTTTTTTGGGGGGGGGGGGTGATATTCGGTTGGCAAGCAAAATCCACAGAGTGATGCACGAAATGTTCCAGTCTTTCTTTTGGTAAATATCAAATATCATAGAGTCTATGCCAACTATTGTGTGAGAAGGCCCCAAAGCAGGGTAGGAAATACACTGGAACTCAGCTCTAAGGCCGATTTTTTAGCTCCCCCATATGGACTAGCCGTCAGTCAATTATCCTCATAGCCTGGGGTTCAATGTATAACATACTGACATCACTAACCGCGTAGCCAGGATTTCATTTTGGAGGAGGCGGTAAATGCACGCGAAGCGTGCCAGTACTTACAAAGCGCGCGAAGTGCGTTCCCTAGGGGTTGGGTGCAGGGAGGGGGAGTTCCCCCCCCCCTCCCTCCCGCGCGAAGCGCGAAGCTTTCGGTGTTTCATAAATTAAAATCAAAAGGAGCCGTCTCTCTTGTCTCTAGTACCTATATCAGCCCCAATTCAGTTGACTATATATATTGTGATTTTAAACCTTGTTTTCAAAAGTGATTGTGAACGCACAAAAAGGGGATAAAACGGAGGAAATTAAAATAATATTAACCCCGTGCGAAGCGCGGAAGCTAAAGCATTTTATCATTTTTTTTTGCAAAGAAAAGGGTCCCGAGAAAAAGGGTATTCTCTAAGTCACATTGAATACTTTCCTTGGAAAGATCAGATTTGATTACAAATAATTTAGCGACAGTGCATATCTTAACTCGCAAAACAGGTGAGAAGAAGGATATCTGCTGAGAGGAAGATATGCCTCCCCGCGCAGAGCAATGAATCTCTGAAATTTAAAAAGGCAGACGTTTCAATCAATGCAGATATCTCTAATACCCCAATCGGCTCTAATTCAATTTTTTTAATAAGATTATTGAACTTCATTACAAGGAAAATAGTGCGCAAAAAGTTGAAACTTCTGAGATTTATTGAAATTATATAAAACGGGATGATGTATAATTTCTTTGACTTATCCTGATGCGCTTCATTTTGAATGAAAAAGAAACTCAAGTGTCATTCGCAATTTCACACTGAGGGCGCAAAACATGCAGAACATGAGATGAATGTGCAGGGAAATGACATGAAGTTAAGTAGAAGTTCAGTAAAATATTGTATTTTTTTATTTGATACGGCACGAATTTTTTACCTTCCTCTTTTTAAATTAGGAACCTGTTTGCCCCCATATTATGGTTGTTTAGTATAAAAATGAGCTGAAAAGCGGGAGAATTTGCCTATATTGAGCTGACAGCAGAAAGTGATATAAAGATTTTACCCGCCCGGAGCCGACCCGACCAGAAGTTACGCGATCAATTAAAAAAAACGATAACTTCATACTTCGGCCTATCCTTACTCTAATTTCATGCCCTAATGTATATTTGAACTTTAACTGGCAAGAAACACATATAGCTGAGGTGGAAAAATAGAGTTATGGAAAGGGTGAGGGAAACAAAGGAGAACTGCAATAATTATTGTCATTAAACGCGCGCAGCGCGGAAGCAAAATTCATATTTTTAAATTTAGAGCAAGAGTGAAGGAGTTTCTTTTTTGAGAAAAAAAAAGAATAAAAAGAAAGTCCACAAAGCTACCTTCTTCCCTTTCCTTCCCTTTCCTTCCTTCGCTTTTCCTTGTCTCTTCTCTTTTTTCCCTTCTTTTTTTCTTTTTGGGGACGTTTGGGGGGGGGGCGACCGCCCCCACCGCCCCCCTGGCTACGCGCCTGGACATCACTAAGGTCGAAATACATTCATGACTATGATGGTCAACTGGTCATGAGCTTTGAGCCATAATTCAAAGGAAACAAATATTCGATTTGGCATAACTGAACATTTTTTGCCGTGAAATGTTTCTTTTCCAACGATTCATCGAATAGGTCAGGAATCAAGTATGTTTCATGCAACTTTTTCTCGACCGTGCGTCATTCATATTTTACGAAGAGGGTCTCATAATTATGAAAAGAGAAGAAATTGATGTTTCAGTTATGAACTTTGATTTCCGAATAGATAAATCGTAAAAAAAATCGTAAAATTGCTCGTGCAAACGAAAATTTGGTAACACCATTTATACTGGCGTAAATCCGTGTTGATGGGTGGGGGGATGACTGAAATATTTTGACATTTTTTTTTTGCAATCATGTTTTTAAATATGCAAGGAATTGTCATTGATGTGTCCACAGTGGCGTACCGCGGGTCACCAGCAACATTTTTGAAACACTGAGTGAGCGCGCTGAGTTGCTAGTTATTCTGACCCAATAGAGACATTTTAAGGACAATGTCGTTAAACGGATATGTATCTCACTGATCAAATAATGCGAGCGCGAAGCGCGAGCTGTCTTTTTTTTATTCACACCTAAAAAGGGACATTGTAATCAAATTTGTGTAATCATGACAGGTACCTGTTTCGCTAAACATTGCAAGCGCGAAGCGCGAGCTGAAGTTTTCGTATATTTTGACCCCAAACAGCGAGATTTTAAGGAATATATTTTATGAATCCATAATGAGTATGCATATCTCACAATAGCCATCTAATGCGAGTGCCAAGCGCTTGCTGATTTTATTAGAATTACATCTGAATACATGAAACACTTTTTGTAGTCATTGCAATCATGATTATCATACGCATCTCACTAATCAAATATTGCGAGCGCGAAGCGCGAGCTGAGAATTTAGACAATTCAGACCTGGGGCATTTTAAGGTTTCTTTGAAGGAATTAACTAGGACCATACGTATTTCACTAACCAATTGATGCGAGCGCGAAGCGCGAGCTGAAAATTGTTGATATTCAGATCAGAAGGGGCATTTTAAGGACTGATTTTAGGAATTATGAGGAGCAGACATATCTCACAAATCCACTAATGCGAACGTAATCACGGACAGGAAATGTTTCATATATACGAAGATCTTAACATAGGGCAATCACTTTTTGAGTCATGAAAAAGAAGCATATGTCACTACATAAAACAATCATAACTCAAGTGCTAGGGAAAATATTTGGTTTATATTGACTTGAAAACGGGATGTTTTAGTACAACAGGTGGGTGTTTCATAAAGCTGTTCGCAAGTTAAGAGCAACTTTAAGAGCGACTGGTGAACCTTTTTTGCATGCTAAATAATCACCAGTCGTTCTTAAAGTCGCTCTTAACTTACGAGCAGCGTTATGAAACGGCCCCCAGGATTATGTACTGTATCTCGTTAAACAGACAATGCGAGCACCAGGAACAATGAAGACGTAGGCCCTGGGCAAAATGTGTTTCATAAAATTATGATAACATTTTTTATTATGTAATGTAATGTAACATAACATAATTGTTAACATTGTTGACGATGTTAACATGTGCTTTGTAACCTATGCAATTATAGGTATATGGCTTAAAAAGAATGCAACTTGTATAACTTATACTAGTTTCATTCTTTTTAAGCTATAGGCTACCCATACACAATTTCAGCGCCCCCTAGTTCGAACATTTAATCGGCGCCCCCCCCGATGTCGAACATAAATTTTGCGCCCCTACGTCGAACATTAATTCGGTGCAACCCTCCCCCCCCCCCTACGTCGAACATCTATTTGGCCTCCCTAGGTCGAACATCAATTTGTCTCCCCCAAGTTGGAACATCATTTCGGCGCCCTCCTAGTTCGAATATCAATTCGGCGCCCCTACGTGTAGGTCCAACATAAATTTGGCGCCCCTAGTTAGAATATCATTTCGCCCCCCCCCCTAACTCGAGTATCAATTTGGCGCCCCCTAGTTTGAACATCAATATAGCGCCCCTACGTCGAACATCAATTCGCCCCCCCCCCCCGTTCGAACATCAATCGGCCCCCAGTTCGAACATCATTGTCTTTCCTCCTCTTCCTCTTTTTTTCCTCTCGTCCTTCCCCCTGTTCCTCTTCCTTTTTTTCATTCCCCCTTTCTCGCTCTTTTCTTCTCTTCTTTCTTCCCTCTTCCTCTCTCTCTCTCTTTTCTCCTTTTCCTTTCCCCCTTTTCTTCTCTCTTTTCCCCCTCTTCCTTTTTCTCTCCCCCCTCCCCTCCCTTTCCCCTCTTCCTCTTTTTGATCTTTCTTTCCCCTCTTCTCATTTTTTCTTCTTTTCTTTCCCCTCTTCTTTTCTTTCCCCTCTCTTTTTTTCTCTTTCCTCCCTCTTCCTCTCTCTCCTTTTTTCTCCTTTTCTTCCCCCTCTCCCCCTCCCTTTTCTTCTCTTCCTCTATCTCCTTTTCTTTCCTCTTTTTCCCTCTCTCTCTTTTTCTCCTTTTCCTTTCCCTCTCTTTTTCCTTCTCTTTCTTTCCCCCTTTTCTCTCCCTTTTTCTTCCATTCCTTTCCCCTCTTCCCTTTTTCTTCTTTTCTTCCCCCTTTCCTCTCTCTTTTTTTCTCCTCTTCTTCCTTCCCCTTCTTCCTCTCTCTTTTCCCCTTTCTCTCTTTTCTTCTTTCCTCCTTTTTCCTCTCTCTTTTTTCTGCTTTTCCTTTCCCCCTCTCCCCTCTCTCCTTTCCTCTTTTCTTCCCCCTTTTCCTCTCTCTTTTTCCTTCCCTTCTTCCCCCTCTTCCTTTCTTCTTTTTCTTCTTTTCTTTCCCCTCTTTTTTCTCTTTCTTTCCCTCTCTTCTTTTTTTTTGGCCGAAGGGGGGGGGGGGGCAAGGCCCCCTCGGCCCCCCATGGTCCGCGCCTGGGCAAGAGTATTCAAGGCAATTACATACGAATATCGAATGAAATGCGTTATACCGTAGATTGTATAAATTCACGCGCCGAATTATATTACATAAACTGAAATTGTATTATTCTTTCTGTATTAATACTCACGTGTTTTATGGAATATTGATGGTACCGTCGTGGTACTGTGTACAACTGAACTGAAGTGATTTTCTCGCACAAACTCCCCATTCAGTGCGCGCGCGTACATTATAATTGCAATGGAACACTTTATCGCGAACTTACCCGGCGAGTTACACGTTAAGCTCGAGTCGCTTTTAAGACCTTAACAGACGTCGAATACATTCAGTGTGGTATCATTGTATTGCAGGAATACCTTGAAACGACTTGACAAACCCTTATGCCCTTAATAAAATCTTATCATCTTCACGGTGTGATAATTAAGTGCAACCAGGGAGGTTTTTTTTATTTAGGAATTCAATTCAAGTTCAATTCATTTTTCAATTTACTAGTCTTTGATATGTAAAGAAGTATTTCCTTCATTTGCTTTGTACAGAATATTCTAATTAACAGAAATTATTGTAATGTTGGGGTATAAGTATAATATTATGTTAACAGCTCCCAGCTTCTAAAGTTGCTTAACATTTCATTTGGATTATCTTGGCGAATAAGATGCTCGATCTCTGGAGCCAAGAAGGACTACACATTTCTGGTGAATGAACTGTTCTGAGCTTACCATTGGGGCCCTTTTGCATTTTGTAAAATGAAATTTAAGGATTTCGTGCATACTTTTGGTCAGTTTTATTTATTTTTCAGTAAAAATGCAAGTCTTCACAATTTCTGGTGGCAGCTGCCCCCCTCCCCCTTCCCGCTGCGGTATGGCCGTGGTTTACTTCAATGAGATATGTGATTATTCTTTCTAGTAACATCCAGGTAGTTCAGCAAGTAGGAAAAAAACAAAAACGACAAAAAAACAAAAACAAAATCTGCATCTAGCATCTATGCACATCACTATCGCGAGAACTGGTATTAAGGGAGAATGAAACGTTTGGAACAAGATAGCTTGTATGAAAACAGAAAAATCAAAGAAACAGATCAACGAAAGTTTGAGAAAGATGTGTTACGTCACCAGTGGCGTACCTAGGATTTTCCACAGGGGGGGGGGGGCAAAACCGCCCCCCCCCCAAAAAAAAAGGTCTTCAATCACAAATAAAGGATTTCTTACCAAAAATTGACATGCAAAAAAAAAAAAAAAAAAAAAGGTCTTCAAGCTCGTCAGGGGGGGGGGGCAATAAAGGTCTTCAAGCACGTCAGGGGTGGGGCAAAAATGTATTTCACGCTCGTCAGGGGGGGGGGGGCAGGGATACATCCTTTGCATGAGTTGTGGCTCGTCAAGGGGGTGAACTGCACCCTGCCCCCCCCGTAGGTACGCTAGTGGACGTCACTTGTGAACAACTCTCCCCATTACTTTAGCTTATATTTAATTTAAAATGCCTCTTTTATCACATCTATCAGCAGATCATGTGTTCTTTCTATAGGAGGGCATGTAATACAGATTTTTAAAGAATACATCATGGATTATGAGTTTGTATCACCACAAGAAAAAGCAGAAAGATATATTTTGAGGGTATTTTATAGTTCATCAGCGGGAAAGTTGTTCACATGTGACATCACACATCCTTGTCGCACTGCCAATGAGAGGTTGCACTTATAACATCATGAAGATGATACGACTTTTAAGGGCATTAGGGTTTGTCAAGTCGTTTCGAGGCATTCCTGCAATACAATGATACCACACTGAATGTATTCGACGTCTATCTCTGTTTATCTATTTTGTTCAGAATAAGCGCATTTGACCCCTTTATATATAATGTCTTCTTATAGATATAGACTTTTCAAAATAAAGAACCCACGAAAAATAAGACTTCTAAACTTCTATAACCGCTTTTAGACGTGTAGTTTGGCTTCCAATGAAAGTTTGTTGACCTTTTGACCTTTCCCTGACCTTGTCTTGACCCTTTATATATTCTGGATAAGGACTTCTGACGATGGACTTATCAAAAAAAAAAAAAAAAAATGTACACACATGCATAAAAACACGGAAAATTAGCTTTCTTCACACCTTTAGTGTAATTTGCCATTTAAAGAAAGTTCGTTGACCTTTGACATTTCCGGCCATAACTTTTTAACGGAAGGTCAAGAGTGTATGATTGTGTTCACTTTTTTGTTCAGTATAACAAGACAAACAATTTGATATGTCATTTGACAGAATCGGGGCAATTTAAAAAATTGACCCATATTGACCACATTTTGGCCACTAACATGGTCAAGATGACCATTAGAATTTTGTCACCAAGTTGAAAGTTGTTCCTTGTGATGTCACCAATCACATAAAAGTGAAAAATCAGACTTAGCCAATTTGTCGAAGTAAATTACATATGCTGCCTGACTAATGGTGTCGATACACTCTAAAAAAAGATTACCCAATATTGGGTAAAATGGGAACATGCATGTTGGTTGGGTAAAAAGATACCAAATATTTTATAACATGCATTTTGTCAATATGGGACAAAAAATACCTACAACATACATGTTTCATTTTTACCCAATATTGGGCAAATTTTTATTCAGTGTTTTAGATTGTATAAAAAACAACATAAGACGTAAAATCAAATCACGAACATTCTGGTCAAAGACCTTTATCAAAGTGGTGTTTTTATGTTGGTATCATTGTTAGCCGTCCATTTCAGCATCAGGTTGTTTTTTTAAGATGGACGGGCTTGTTGAAGAGAATGCCGTTTTGAATGTCTTTTTATTTATTTCTCATTTTCAATCAATTGCCCAATTTGAAACAAAAAGAGAGTTTTTCCCGATACGAAAGGGCGACCATGTCCCCTCGCTGTCATGCTACACGCTGCAGCTACACAGTCCCACCAATGAAATTGATTTCAGACCGATCAAGGCTATTACGTTATTACCAATGCAATGTCATTAAGTCGGTCGGTTTGGAGTCGGTTATGTTGGTGTGACCGGAAAATTGTGCTGCAGTCACACTACGGAAACCGACTCCAGACCGATCAAAGCTATTACGTTATTACCAATGGCATGTTACCCTCGGTTTTGAGTCGGTTTCGTTTGTGGGTATTGTGGCACGATATAGTTTTTGAAGCCATGCACACCGGCGCTTGAAACTGACTCAACACCGAGAATAGCCATGTTACGGATGAATGTCATATGATCGGTCGGTTGCAATCGGTTTCGTTGTTGCATGGTGGAGGTGTCGTAGCCGAGTGGTTTAAGCTTATCGAATGACTATTCGTGGAAAGTCCGGGGTTCGAACTCCGGCCGCGGCACCTATGCCCGTGAGCAAGGCATTTAATTGACAATACTCTTTTATCCTGCTTTCAAATAAATGGAAATGCTTTACGGATTAAACTCGGTGTGCACTTGTCAAAAAAAATGACTGAGCATATACCAGTGACCTGGAGGCCGACTCTGATCATAGGTGGCATAATGAGACAAACCTTTTGAGGGGGGCAGACATGGAGGATGGGGAAAGTTTTCTAAAAAGCTGCGATCTTACACAATGTACCATTTTCTTAATTTTTCTTTCTTTAGGCCGACTTATTTTTTGTTGGTTGTGAAACTTTTTTGGGGTCCATTGCCCCCCAAGCCATCCCCAATCCCCATCTGTACACCAGTGACGTGAGCTCAAGCCCGTTAACCTGGCGACGAGTACTGAGCGTCTACTCTTTATCAAATTCATTAATACCGTGTTTACACGTGCATCGGCTTTTGGTTCAGGACCAAAAGCCGATGCAGAATCGGCTTTTGGTTTATCTCGCACCGCGTTTACACGCTGTCACAGCTCGCGGCGCAGAATCGGTTCGCGTGGCAAAAACCTGAAATGATACGCGCACCAACAACGTCATAATCAATACAACGCTGGATCCGTGCGCTTACAAGTACGTCATAATGGTAAATAATGGTAAATTATGGTAACTAATGGTCATAATGGTAAATGAATTGCGCTCATTGCCGATGCAGAATCAGCTTTCTGTTTACACTAAAAAAGCCGATTCTGCATCGGCTCGCGGTTCTGAACCTACTACTTTGGTAGTGCAAAGTTGCCGATTCTGCACCGAAAGCCGATGCAAGTTAATCTACGCAACAAAAAAGCCGTTTCTGCATCGGCTCGCGGCGGTTCAGAACCGCGAGTTGATATAAACACGGTCTATTTTATTCTAAATTCCTTACGTCAATGAACTTGTATGTGATGAATGCGGGCAAGATCCATCCAGTCGCTAAGAAGAGAACCACCAGAATTCTGTTTTCATATCGTAACTGAAAATAAAAAAGAAGAGTCACAGCAGTTCAAACATAAAGAGGATTTGACTCGTTTTGATAAATCGATAGACACTGATATTCTTTGAATGCTTCACATACTTCTGTCGACAAACTAAAATACAAGTGAATCATTAAACATAAAACGTTTCAAGACAACCACAAAATGTAATGTAAATTCAATCATTAAAATAGGCCTATTTCGGTATGACATAAAGAAACTGTTAAACGTATCAATACTAGCAAACTAGTGCGTAATGTGCAAAAGAATTGAGACGGCGGATTTGGCGTATCGGGTACATTCATGAAAAGTTGCGAGTGAGCGATGCTCGCTAGCTAAAATTCCAACATTAATTTTTTTACACAAATCTAATTTTGTGATAGATATTGACAGAAAATTATATGATATTGCATCCTTTTCTTTCTTTTGCCATTTTTTTGCGGGGGGGGGGGGGATGGCACACACCAAAGGCCCCCATCTGTACGTTACTGTCAGCCCATGACTACCTGAGAAGATAGGGAGATTCTAGGGGTGACGTTACTGACGTCCGGTTATTTTCATAGGGGGGCAACACATATTTAAGATTTTTCGATTTTTACCACAAAAAAAATATAAAGAGAAGTAGTATATATTTTGTAGTTTTACGAGCACGCCCTCGTATAAATAATACATGACTTCAAGAACGTACAGAGAACGAGATACATTCAAATACAATCAAAGAGTTAATTAAGATGGAATTTACTGGTTGGCATAGACATTTCAAACTGACTATAAAGGTGAATAATCAAAGCTGAGTAACTTTGAACCTGATCATATACAAATAATGCATGCAGCCGAGTGCGTTAGTGGAAATGCAGAGCACGCGAGGTTTCTTTAGATAGGAGTCGCACTGTGCATGAGCCGCTTGCGGCGAGTGCCCAGTGTGCTCCATCTGAAGAAACCGAGCTTTCTCTGCATTTACTTTTACGCACGACAGAGCAAGTGCATTATTTGTTTTATAAAATAGCAACACAGAAACAATTTTTAAAAAAGTTACAGTACAGTTTTGTTGGACTTCTACCGCACTGGTTTGCTCGAGCGTGCAATGTCAATTTTCGTTGCACACCTTTTGCACTACCGTGCAGTGCACAAAAAAAGTTGGATGTCATGTGACGCGTATTGACCAATCGCGATGCTTGAAATAATACAGCTATTTTATAAAGGTTTATATATACTCACTGCAAGGAAACCAAGTATGTTCCACATGAAACCTAAGGGGAGACCAAGGCTGAGAACAATCTTTTCAAAGCCATTGATGTTGATACCGTCATCGAGGACCAGAATAACCATGCTGGTCTGTTAAAGTATTTGAAAAAAAAGTTCACTGTAAATAGCTGTATTTATAAAGCGCCTTTTGCCCGAGGATACAAAGCGCTGCTATCATTACCCCGGCTTAAGCTCGAGCTACCATCACAGGCGCTCAGTGCATGCAAGGAATTAATCCTGCCTGGGGGCCGTTTCATAAAGCTGTTCTTAAGTTAAGAGCGACTTTAAGAACGACTGGTGAACCCTTATACGCGCTAAACAATCGCCAATTCAATACCATTTACCACAAAAAAGGATCACCAGTCGTTCTTAAAGTCGCTCTTAACTTACGAACAGCTTTATGAAACACCCACCTGGTATCCATTCACCTCACCTGGGTCGAGTGCAGTTAGATTTCTTGCTTAAGGAAAACACGCCATGGTTAGGATTCGAACCCACGACCCTCTGTTTGAAAGGCGACAGTCAGAACCGCTAGACCACGACGTGCCCGCGTATAACTGTATACGTTAATCTCGTTTAATTACTTTTGATAGTTCCTGTTGTAAAAACTAATAATCATACAACATTTAAAACATTATGCTTGACAAATAAGATATTCATCACAAAATTAATTTTTAATGGATAATAGAAAATTCATGAATAGAATCAATTGAATCCAAAATGATAATACTGTGTAATCCATAAGAGCGGTTCTTTAGCGTAAAACTAAAATATTAGTTTTGTTGTAAGACTCAATTATTAACCCAAACCATTTTAATTTGATTGTTCTTTTATTGAATTAATGAAGTCTCCCTTTAATGTGTAACATTATTACAAATCTAGTTGACTTTCAGTGACAGATGGAATAAGCCTGTTTATCATATAACACATACATATTAAGTTATCACAACGTTCAAAACAAAGGAAACAAAAAAAGGGAAAAAGACAGCGAAAAAGGCAAAGCATTTCATACAGGTACATGTATGTAATGATGACACTGAAAAGGTGAAAACGATTAGAGAGAGCGAGAAAGAGAAAGAGGGAGAGTGGGAGATTTATTTCTAATTGATCTAATGCCAATTCGTCGCAATGACCAACTCGTCTTATATCATTTGGTCTACCATCAGTTCGTCCACTATCCACATGGTCTCCTTGCCATTTGATCCACTCATCATGTCGTCTATTACCAGTTGGTCCAATATCCATTAGTCCACATACCATTTGGTCTAATAAGACTAAAAATTACAACAGGGCGAAATGAATGAAATTAGACCAACCGGTTATGAGACGAAATGATCATAGACGAACTGGTGATTGGACGAAGTGATTATTGGACCAATGGCTGTTAGACGAAATGTTGATGGACGGAATGGCATTAGACTTAATAAAGTTAAGGTAAGCAATGTGATGAATGGACGAGTTGGGAGTAGACGAATCGGCAGTTTACCGAGAAAGAGAGAAGGTGGGGGGGGGGCTGTGGCAGAAAAAAAAATAGAGGGGATGGGAAAAGGAGGGGGGGTATCGATGTAGTCCCATTTCTGTATCAGCAACCGTTCCTACCTCCAGCTGCGAATCAACTTAGGGAGAGTAAGAGAGAGAGGGGGAGAAAAAGAAGAGAGAGAGAGGGGGCGGCAGGGCAGAGGAAAATGTGATTTAAAGAGGGTACTTGAAGAGGGAGAGGGAAAGAGGGGCAGGGGGATCAAGTTCCAATTTCTGTCCGATCGATTGTTCTTCTCTCCAACTGAAGATAAACTTGAGAAGGCGGTGGGAGAGAAAGAGAGAGAGAGAGAGAGAGAGGGACTCGGGAAGGGGCAAATAAAATGTGATATAAAGAGGGGGACGGATGGAGAGGGGGAGGGGAGGGGCGGGGGATATCTAGTTCAACTTTCAGTTATTTCAATCTATCAACCGCCCTTACCTCTAGCTGCAAATCAACTTTTAACAAATCAACAAATAGGTACATATTGCCGCACAGGTCTTGAAGGTATAAATTGGCGCCCACGGTTCGGAAGATTAAATTCTTCGCTCGTTTGTACTTGATGCCCATGTAGATACTGAAACCGATTTGAAATGGAAAGAAGATACACACGATGATCAATCGAGCCTGCAGAATAGAACAGAAAAAAATCATTCATAAAGTGGAAGTTCACCCTGACAATAAGTTGATTGTAAACAGAATAACAGAAAAATAATAAAAACAATATTGGGGAAGGTTTGAGTTAAATCCATGAAGAATACTAAAAATTAATTATTATTATCGTGTATTAAAATTAACCACATGTGTTTCATAAATGACATATTATGTACACGTAATATGTGAACTGGATATTAGAGAGCTACTGTCATGACTGTCAAAGATTATATCGGAATTTTAAGCCCATTCCATGAGTGAAAAATTATAATGTCAAATCGGTAAATTTATCCAAAAAAACACATTTTAATCCTTCACAAGACAGCCGTTTGGGGCACATGCATCGATAGAATATACATAGTAATAAAATGGATTAGTGACATGCACTTTGAGGGAGGGGGGAGGAGGTTTACCAAAACTAAAAATAGGCCTTTAAAACGATGATTCTGGCTGAAAATGTTTATATCTAATTAAATAGAGTAAAATTCACAAAGCAAAATGCTGAAAATTTCATCAAAATCGGATAACAAATAACGAAGTTATTGAATGTTAAAGGTTTGCATTATTCCGGTGAAACGGTTCTAGGCATGTCTTTATGAATATCCATTAGGTGGGCTGATGATGTCATATCCCCACTTGTTCTTTTGTATTTCATTATATGAAATTAGGTTTATTCAAATTTTCATACCAAGAACTTAAACAATTGGATTGACAACTGATTAAGTGCATTAGTTATTTTTGCTGCAACTTATTTCATAATAATGGAGACACATTATTTACACATTTATTTAAAAATGAAACAACAACGATTTCATATACTAACATAATAAACAAGGAAAGTGGGGATGTGACATCATCTGCCCAGCTAATGAATATTCATGAAGACAGGCCTAGCATTGTTTCACCGGAACAATGCAAATATTAAAAATTCAATAACTTCGTTATTTTACACTATTTATTTAGATATAAATAGTTTAGCCCGGAGCATCCCTTTAAAGTAGAGTGCCTGGTGGATCGAGTATCATTCCTAACTTACCAATTCGACAGAATCGTCTGATGTTTCTAAGAAGTTTGTGATACAGTAGACAAAGATTACTGACATGCTAAAAGCGAAGACGAACAACTCGTAGGCATGTTCGCCTAGAACACCGTTAACCACGTAGAACAAACAAAACACTGTATATAAAAAAAAGAAGAGCAACATTGAGGGAGTAATAGTTATATACGTTCACTCATTTCATTTCATCCCTTTCCACAACAAAAACAAAGCAAATAAAGTCTGGACATCTCAGAGCCATTCACTTTAAATTCCAAGGATTTATAATAAATCCAGATCGGCTATGAATAGTGACCAGCAGAATTTTGAATTTTAAATCTTCAAGATTAAATTTTAAATCTCAAAAACTTTAGATTCAAATATTTATATTTAAAGATAAATGCCAGTTGTGGTAACGATCTCAAAATGACTTTTTACAGAATCCAATATAATGACCACCCAAGTGTCTGTTTGTATGAATAAAATATATATGCCAAAGAATTCTGGAAGAAATTGTGTAATTGCTGAGAAATAAGCAAAATAAGCGCAGATTCGGGCACTTCCGTCGGGTCTTTATTCCAGCAATAATAATATACACTGTCCCACGTGTGCCTATATGTGTTGGCGATCTTCAGTGTGATCGTTTTTACCTTTGATTTTATGATTTCACAAAGTTCAGTTTATGTAACTGTACCAGATCTAGATCCACGATGATATAGTAATACTTAACTTTGGTTTTACAGACTTTCTCATGAAATCAATGTTTACTGCAACTACTTTCACGTAGCTTTAAATCAACAAGGTTTAAATCTAAATCTAATATTCGGCTGGTCACTATTCACAGCTGATCTGGATTTATTTTAAATCCTTGGAATTCAGAGTGTTACGAAAAGACACAATTCAAATTACATTGAAATATAACAATAACTTCATAAAAGTAGTTGAATAATTATTGATAATCATGTAACTTAAAATATGTTTTGTAAAGCATAGCTTGAGAATCACAGCATAGTCCTCTTAACTGCTATAATAAAGCATAGCACTAGCGTACCTACGGGGGAGGGGGCAGAGGGGGCAGTCTGCCCCCCCTGACGAGCCACAACCCATGCAAAGGACGTATCCCTGCCCCCCTGACGAGCTTGAAAGACCTTTTTTGCCCCCCCCCCCCTGACGAGCTTGAAATCCTTTACTTGTGATTGAAGACCTTTTTTTTTTTTTTTTTTTTTTTTTGCTTGTCAATTTTTTTTTATGGTACGAAATCCTTCATTTGTGATTGAAGATCTTTTTTTTCTTTTTTTTTGCTTGTCAATTTTTTTGGCGGACGGTTTTGCCCCCCCCCCCCCTGTGAAAAATCCTAGGTACGCCACTGAAGCACAGGCATAACAATGTGTATTAAAACTTAACACTACTATCATCGCTCTTAAGCGTAAACCAGTTAAACGTTGTTAAAGATAGAAGCAAGACGGTAAATATGAAATTACTTAAAACAATTCTTTACTTACATTATATTAATATGAAGTAAGATAACAAAGGTAAAATCATTTAAAACAAATCTTTACTTATATTGATAAGAAGCAAGATAAGTAAGGTGTGAAGTCATTAAAAAAAATATTTACTTTGGCCTATAAGAAGTAAGATAACGAAGTTGAAATAATTTTAAATAAATCTTTGCTTACATAATAAGAAGTAAGAAAACGAAGGTGGGATCATTTAGAACAAATCTTTACTTACAAATATTAATAAGAAGTAAGATGGCGAATCAGAAATCACTTAAAACAAATCTTTACTCACATATATTAGGAGTAAGATAAGGAAGGTGAAATCATTTAAAACAAATCTTTGCTTACATATAAATTATAATAAGTGAGATGGCGAATATAAATTACTTAAAACAAGTCTTTACCTTCATATATTCATAAGGAGTAAGATAAGGAAGGTGAAATCATTAAAAAAAAATTTGCTCGCATATAATTATTATAAGTAAGATGGCGAATATAAAATAACTTAAAGCAAGATTTTACTTACATATATTAATAAGGAGTAAGATGGCGAATGTGAAATCATCCGAAGCCTTCTCTACAATGGCTACTCTGTCAGAGGTCAATCCAAGAATGGCTAAAATGGTCAGCAGACAAGCGACCAGGAATATCTTTTCTTCACGATTCAATTTTGAAAACTTCCGATACTGAAAAAATAAGTGAGAGAGAGAAAGTGTATGAATTATTATAATTTTGATGTTGATTGTGATGATTGAAATGAAAATTCATTTAATTCATTAATACTTTGGAATTGACGACTACTGCTGCTGCAGTTGTTGCTACTACTACTTACTACTACTACTACTACTACTACTATCATTACTTAAACTACTGTTGCTATTATTACTACTATGGTATCTACTACTACTACATTTCAAACTACCGCTATTACTGCTATACTACTACTTCTACTACTCTACTACTACTACTACTACCACTACTACTACTACTACTACTACCACCACCACCACTATACTACTGTTACTTATACTTATGTTACTATTATTACTACTATGGAACCACTACTACTACTACAAATACTACTACTACCACCACCACCATCACCACTACTACCACTACTACTACTATAATACTACTACTACTACTTCGACTACTACTACTACTACTACTACTACTACTACTACTACTACTACTACTACTACTACTACTACTAGTACCACTAGTACCACTACTACCACTACTGCTTCTACTACTACTACTACTACTTCTACTATTACTACTACTACTACTACTACTACTACTACTACTACTACTACTACTACTATCATTACTAAAACTACTACTACTACTTCTACTACTACTACTACTACTACTACTACTACTACCACCACCACTATACTACTGTTACTTATACTTATGTTACTATTATTACTACTATGGAACCACTACTACTACTACAAATACTACTACCACCACCACCATCACCACTACTACCACTACTACTACTATACTACTACTACTACTACTTCGACTACTACTACTACTACTACTACTACTACTACTACTACTACTACTACTACTACTACTAGTACCACTAGTACCACTACTACCACTACTACTTCTACTACTACTACTACTACTTTTACTATTACTACTACTACTACTACCACTACTACTTCTACTACTACTACTACTACTTCTACTATTACTACTACTACTACTAATACTACTACTACTACTATCATTACTAAAACTACTGTTGCAATTTTTATGGTACTACTACTACTTCAAACTACCGCTATACTACTACTACTTCTACTACTACCACCACCACCACCACTATACTGTTACTTATACTTATGTTACTATTATTACTACTATGCTACCACTACTACTATATACTACTACTACTCCTACTACTACTGCTATTACTACTACTACTACTACTACTATTATCATTACTACTACTACTACTACTACTACTACTACTACTAGTAGTAGTGCCACTAGTACCACTACTACCACTACTACTTCTACTACTACTACTACTTCTACTATTACTACTCCTACTACTACTACTACTACTACTACTACTACTATCATTACTAAAACTACTGTTGCTATTTTTATGGTACTACTACTACTTCAAACTACCGCTATTACTGCTATACTACTACTACTTCTACTACTACTACTACCACCACAACCACCACCACTATACTACTGTTACTTATACTTATGTTACTATTATTACTACTATGCTACCACTACTACTACTACAAATACTACTACTACTACTACTACTACTACTACTACTACTACTACTACTACTAGTACCACTAGTACCACTACTACCACTACTACTTCTACTACTACTACTTCTACTATTACTACTACTACTACTACTACTACTATCATTACTAAAACTACTGTTGCTATTTTTATGGTACTACTACTACTTCAAACTATCGCTATTACTGCTATACTACTACTACTCTTACTACTACTACTACCACCACCACCACCACTATACTACTGTTACTTATACTTATGTTACTATTATTACTACTATGCTACCACTACTACTATATACTACTACTACTCCTACTACTACTGCTACTACTACTACTACTATATGCATTACTACTACTACTACTACTACTACTACTACTGTTACTACTACTACTACTACTACTACTATCACTACTACTACTACTGTTACTACTACTACTACTACTACTACTACTACTATCACTACTACTACTACTGTTACTACTACTACTACTAGTAGTAGTACCACTAGTACCACTACTACCACTACTACTTCTACTACTACTACTACTTCTACTATTACTACTCCTACTACTACTACTACTACTACTACTACTACTACTATCATTACTAAAACTACTGTTGCTATTTTTATGGTACTACTACTACTTCAAACTACCGCTATTACTGCTATACTACTACTACTTCTACTACTACTACTACCACCACAACCACCACCACTATTATATACTACTGTTACTTATACTTATGTTACTATTATTACTACTATGCTACCACTACTACTACTACAAATACTACTACTACTACTACTACTACTACTACTACTACTACTACTAGTACCACTAGTACCACTACTACCACTACTACTTCTACTACTACTACTACTTCTACTATTACTACTACTACTACTACTACTACTATCATTACTAAAACTACTGTTGCTATTTTTATGGTACTACTACTACTTCAAACTATCGCTATTACTGCTATACTACTACTACTCTTACTACTACTACTACCACCACCACCACCACTATACTACTGTTACTTATACTTATGTTACTATTATTACTACTATGCTACCACTACTACTAT
Source organism: Lytechinus pictus (assembly GCF_037042905.1). NCBI lineage: Eukaryota > Metazoa > Echinodermata > Echinoidea > Temnopleuroida > Toxopneustidae > Lytechinus > Lytechinus pictus. Next base: position 21,180,497 of record NC_087258.1, read on the forward strand.
ATACTACTACTACTCCTACTACTACTGCTACTACTACTACTACTATTATCATTACTACTACTACTATCACTACTACTACTACTGTTACTACTACTACTACTACTACTACTATCACTACTACTACTACTGTTACTACTACTACTACTACTACTACTACTATCACTACTACTACTACTGTTACTACTACTACTACTACTACTACTATCACTACTACTACTACTACTACTACTACTACTACTATCACTACTACTACTACTGTTACTACTACTACTACTACTACTACTATTATCATTACTCCTACTACTATCACTACTACTACTACTGTTACTACTACTACTACTACTACTACTATCTAATACTAATACAACTACTACCTACTACTAAAAAAAAGATATACATCACCAATAGTGATGGTAAACCAGTGATACACTGATCAGTAAGGCAATCGTAATGCTCACTAAAGTAACCCTGCTGAAAAGCACACGATGTCACACAGTGTGATCACAGTGTGTTTACAAAGTGGCCAATAAGTGACAATATTACTCACACGGTTAAAAGGCTCAAATTCAACAGTGTGAAGAAATCTATACACAGCGGACACCTCGACACTATATATATGACTGATCATAGCGTGTTCACATGGTCGATATGCCATTCATACTGTTTAAATGCTCAAATTTAACACATGCACTGTGGGACGCTGTTTTATCCCAGTATGGAATTATAATTATCATACAACTTACTACTACTGATTTCAGTATTTACATAACTACATTTTGATGAAGATATATGCTTTCGAGGAGGTTCCCATGTCATTTCATTACGTTGTATTTTATTTCGCCTCACTCGTTCATTTTTTTTGAAAATTTAAAATGAAATAAATTTTTAATCAATTAACCAACCAACCAAAAAACCAATCAATCAATCAATCATTCAGTCAGTCAATCTATTCCGTGTCATTCCCGTTTTCATACCGGATATTTTGTATTTTCTGTTTTTATTTTTGCTAACATTTTTTAGCTGTGTCTGATTCGTGAAAAATTAACCAAAGATTTACGGATGATTTGCCAATTAACGGATACCATAATATCTCAAGCAGCAAGACAGAGTGCGATATGATTCCGGTAAGCAGCTGACATGCAACAAGGAAGAGTGGCTTCAACCACAGACAATACAAAAAAGGAAGATCTATTTTGGTCGATTTTAATCGTCTGTGTTAAAAAGAAAGAAAAAATCATTTGCACTGTCAAGGGAGGGGTACTTGACTGAGGTAGATGTCCGGGGGTAGCCTATTTTAACTTAGAGGTAGTTATCTATATTATTAAAGGGTGTTAGTTTCTTTAAACTAGTTTTTTTCCAGTTGTTAAAGGCAAATTCGACAGAATATCCCATCAGATTTATTATATCCCTGTCATACGAAGTTTGAAGGTCGGTCGGTCCGTGGAAAATATTGCACTTCGAACGATTTCCTCAATTCTTAACCAATTCTCTTGAAATTTGGAACACACATGGGTCTCGGGGCAAAGATGTGCAAGACACATTTCTCGCCTGTTTTGGAAATTGCGTTGCCATGGTAATAGTCTATTATGGCAAAATCATGTAAACAATCTTTCGTTTCGAACTACTTCATCAGTTCTTAAACAATTCTAATGAGATTTGGCTCACAAATTGGTGTTGAGGTAAAAAAGTGGGAGACACATTTTTTGCATGTGCCGGAAATCGTGTTGCCATGGTATATGGCGAAAATTAGCTAAAAACCTTGTGGTTCCAAAATGTTGGAAAATAGATTGCCATTACCATGGCAAAGGGCAGGGTAAAATCACCTCCAGTAATATTTCTAGTTACATTTGCGGGTAAAGTCATTATGATATTTGTACGTGATTGAACATTATAACATTTGCGGGAAGAGTGAGGTATATGTGGCGGAAATTATTTCATTGGTTTGTAAATTATCGTATTACATTTGCGGGCGTTATTACATGTGGATGTAACAAGGGGTACGAGATAGGAGAGTAAACGAGGGAAAATCGGAATGATACATAAATCAGAAATGGGAATTCTATCGCATTATATAGTACGAACGTGGATTTAAAAAATTAAAGCAAAACTATATGCTTGCGTGTTCACCAAGTTTATTATGAAAAAATACCTGCCAAAAAAAATTACAGATCGGATATCCCTAATATAATACCGGGTCGTTATAGAATTTAATGTGTTTAATTCATTCATCGGGGGGGGGGGGGTATGGGACAGAGGAGTGCGGCAGGGAAATCAGAGACAGAGTTCAAAGCGGCATGGCGGTAACATGTAGAGTCTGAAATAAAAGGCTTGCAAACTAATAACCAAAATCATCGCTTTTAAAGGTCAAGTCCACCACAGGAAAATGTTGAAATGAATAAATAGCGAATCAAACTAGCATAACGCTGAAAATTTCATCAAAATCGGATGTAAAATAAGAGAGTATGACATTTTAAGTTTTCGCTTATTTAAAAAAAACAGTGATATGCACAACTCAGTGACATGCAAATGAGACAGTCGAAGATGTCCTTCACTCACTATTTTTTTTTTTTTTTTTTTTTTAATTGTACAATATATCATTTTTTACAAATTTGACAATATGGGCCAACTTGACTGAACCATATAGTATTAAACAATGCTAATTCCATATGTTCAGGGAGGAATTATTGTTGTTTCACTTGACAATGAGGAGAAAATTAGAATATTTAATATTTCATATAATAAAATACAAAAGAAATAGTGAGTGGATGATGTCATCGATCCGTCTCCTCATTTGCATACCGACCAGGATGTGCATATAACTGTTTTGTGAAATTAAGCAAAACTTTAAAGTGTCATAACTTTCTTATTTGACATCCGATTTTGATGAAATTTTGAGTGTTATATTTGTTGGATTTTCCTCTTTTTATTCCAATAAACTTTTCGTTGGAGTGGACTTGTCCTTTAAATAAACCTGTTGGTTGTTACGAACATCTTTCGGAGGTGATAGGACATCTGCACCGGCGACAAATGCTCCGGGCTTTATTTCGTCTAAGATATGGGCTTAGGGTAAGGGTTGCAATATGGTTTTATGTTAGGTTTAAGGTTGGGTTTAGTGCATAAGGTTAAATCCACGGTTAAAGTTGGTCATAACCTTAATATTGTCTATGGAATTAACAGCGGAGCAATTGTCGGCGGAGCAAATGTCATGGAATCTTTTTGGAACACGACCCAGGTTTCTTCTCGTTTGTTAATAGGTGTTTGGAATACATTTTGAATTAGATTTTAGAGATTTTATTATTCATATTGATGATTCTTAAAACTCGTCTTCTAATTAAAATTCGAGAGAGAGAAACAATGTTTGAACTTGAATATAAAACGTAACTTCTGTGAAATAATTAGAAAGAGGAGATAGAGGAGGGACTAACGATAGAGAAGGGAGAGTGGGAGTGTGTGTGTGCGGGATGAGAAAATGTAGAGTAATAGCAGCGTAATAATATAAAAAAGTGCATTTGTGTGTGTGTGAGCGTTTGTGTGTATCATTGTGGTGCGGGGGTGGGTGTGTTTATAAGTTTTTCTAATGACCTACTTCTGTGGACATTTTCTTACATTGTACATATCAACCGGGGACGTCCCCGGTTTCAGAACTCCATGCATTTGTTTGTACTTTGTTTTTTGACTGGTTTGAATAAATTCAATTCAATTCAGTTCAAATAACAACGATGATGACGAAGACGATGATGATGATGATAAAAATAATAACCCTATCGAACCCAGGATAAGTTTTATCAAGTGGGAATCAGTGTCGACATCTTTCACAAAACGGACCTCGGGATTCTATTCATCAACACCGACATCACAGAAAATTAATGATAGTAAACAATGACAAAGATACTTTACAGATTCAGAGGATATCTGCATCTCCTATGCGATGCTATTGATGTCCGATACGATCCATTCTTTAGAAAAGTATTGTACTATAAACAAAAGCCCTGGGTCATATGAGTATATCGGGAGGGGCTCATTATAGTTCAACAGTTCAAACGTCAAGCGAAAATTGAATGCTATTTCTGATGTTTAAATCTCTTAAACATCTTGTATTATGATTGTGAGAACCAAAAGGTGATTGACCCAGCAGAAGTGAATTAAGGGGAATCCAACCCAAATAAAAAACTTGTTTTTTGTAGGAAAAAGAAATATCAGACAAGTTGATAGGTGAAAGCTTAAACAATATCGGACAAACAATAGGAAAGTTTTTAATTGTTAAAACTTGTAAATATTGGTAATCACTATACCCAAAGCATGGAAACTTCAAATTGGCCGCATAATTGATGTCATAGTGATGTAAGGCAATGTCTCCTCTTCCATGTATAATATTGCTAAAATGTAATTTTTCTCATAACTTGTATTTCAAATTATATTTTTCTTTCATGACATAAAACAATATACTACCTGGGTTATATTAGATTAATGGGTACTTACGAGCAGGGATATGCAACAACGAGTAAACCACAAATCCCTGATTAGAAAGTACATGGCCTATGGGAAAGTTGTCCTTGCCCCTTGTCATATTTTACTTACCCATGCAGTTGCCAATTTGAAATCTATATAGTCTTAGTGATCTCAATTTTAAAGAAGCTATAACTTTCTTATTGCTTGTCCGATTTCTTTCAAACTTTCACCATCCTGTTAATTTATTTTTCTCTTTTCAAACACAATATTTTATGGCCAATGCTTGATTCCTTTGGGGCCTTTGTTTAAAATTTATAACGAATTAAAAAGTTTCCATGAATTAGCGGTATGCATGAAGACCCAAAGCTTATATAATGTATTACTTACGTCTCCTCTTTTGTTTCCAGTGCAAACATAGATGTACTTTTAACGATTTTTCGCTAACTACTACTTGCATAACTAGGTGAAGCCATTACACAATGGGGTCAGGAATCGTGAAAGGCCACTGCCAAGAATGATAATTTCCTCATTTCAAAGTCCAAGCGTTTAGCTAAAATGGTCCATTCTATAAGCAGCTCCATTCATTGTCAAAACTTACTTAATTGATGTAAGCCCTGTAATCAATATGTCATTCTTCAAACAATTTGATCATAGACCATTCTTGTATGATTATACCAAGTTTTCCTATATCAAGTTACCCTAACCAAAAACGTTTATATGACTTACCAGAGATTTATGTAATATAATATTAATAATGATAATAATGATATTACTACTGCCACTACTACTACTACTACTACTACTGATAAAAATAATGATAAAAATAATAATGATAATCTGAAATAAGGTTGCAGGCCCCTTATTCATTAATGTTAGCCTTAGGCAATGCTAAAATAAAACTACAATTATACAGAGATGCTAACATTAAAAGGCAATGCATTTGAACACAAACGAATCTTATTCCAAAGTCAAAGTCTCATGAGTTAAGGTACAGTAGGAGGGGGGGCACCGATGTCCGGACACATATAAGCAGATAAAAACACCATCCTTTTGCTCTGAATTTTATCAAAATTCGTGCAAAATAATTTTAAATGTTTGTGCTTTATATCGTCTTATATCATTTTCAATAGATTAATGAAATATTCCTCGCAAATTTTCTGACATTGCTGTCTTGTCCGGTCTTACAATAATATGGCTATTAATGGAATTATCGAATAGACTAGATAGCTGCATGTTATGTAATAATTCATATTTATCATATAGTCTATTGTTGAAATACGCTTTCTATCGATCAGCAATACAAAGATGCGCAACAATGCTATGCACGGATGTGAGAACATAGAAAAGGACAAACAATAAATGCAATAACCCCCAGAAAAACGAAAATGATTCTTAATGAAAATAAGAAAGACTTAGGCCTAAACAAAAAAACTTTTGTATTACCTTTCCGACTAATGTGTCAACTGTAGGCCTTTCGCTCTCGACGTCAACACCAAAATCTGCAAAGGTTGAAGGTCTGTCATCGTCTTTAAATTCAGTGAAATAAGGTTTTAAATCCAGTCCAAACTCAGCGAAAGTGACGGGTCTTTCTTGCCTCCGGTGTGAACTTTCGCCGCCATTTTTCACTCTCCTCGTCTCCACCGCCGCCATTTTGATTCCCCGAATCAGGTCGGGAGGTACAGAGATTGTTACACGCTTTAATTTTTACGTGAGTCGCTTGCACGCACATGAATGGCTAAAAAAAAAAAGTTCACGCACAACACACACACACACACTCGCATGTACGTATCCAGTTCATGTAGCCTAACGATGTGTATATGAGCGTTACATAGAAATGCTTGGTTACATACACACCCAGGCATTGGATGCCTCGCATATCACATGCATGCTCTAGATGCACGCACAGTGCACGGGGGAAATAAGTTCTCCACAGTTTTTTTTATGGGGTTGTGTTGTAGCTATTGGCAATTCATTGCCACCGCCCCTTGTTCGATTGTGACTTGAAAACTACCCTCTTCCGCACCGGTCCCCTACCCCGGTAGTTGCAATTAGCCTCCGTGATCCAGCCTCTTAGTCTTAGCCCTACAACGTGCACCGTATAACGGCGAGGTGCAAACGAAGGGAAACTATCACCCTATTAAATTTGAAAAGACAGCGAGCCTTTAAAGACCATTTATCAAGAACTTTCCGGTGAGATTCCTTGTAATCTAACCATAATCTATTAAGCAACTCAATGTTTCTACATGCAGGCAACCTATAATAGTCAAATTTTTAGTCATCTTAGGGAAATCACGCCTTAAAGGCAAATCCAACCTTAGTCATAAAATGTTATGTGAGAGAGGAGAAACAAATAAGCCAAACAGAATGGTGAAAGTTTGAAAGAAATCGTACAAGCATTAAGAAATCTATGGCCTATTTTTATTCTTTTAAAAATGAGATCCCTAAGACTATATAAAGTCGAAATTGGCAACTAGGTGTGACAACTGGTAGAGAAAATTTCCCCATACGCCATATACCTAATTATCAGGGAAGTGATTTTTTTCCTAATTGAAATCAAGAAATCAAAATGTAACCAAGGTAGTATATTGGATAATGTCCTCGTGAATGAAATATATAATTGAAAGTAAAACTTTTGAAATAAATCACATTTTGACCATTATGTACTCACCTTGTCTTATTAGCAATAGCTAATCTGAAGTTTACATGATTTTTTTCTTTTTCTTTCTTTCTTTTTTTAAATCAAGCTGTATTATCAATAATGTCACTGGTGTACAGGGGGGGGGGGGGGGCTTGGGAGCCGGGCCCACCCACAAATAGATAAGTCACTACCAAAAAAAAAATGAAAAATTTAGAAAAGGAAATGAAAAAAAAGTAAGATACTATACGTTTTTTCAAATATTATGTAAATCAAACTGTCACAAAATTCATATTTTTTGGGGAAAAGGTAAAAAAAAAATCGCTATCCCTCGCTTCGCTCAATCGCAGCTTATTAGAAATGTTATCCTAATATATGACGATTGGGATAACATTTGAAATGTTTGAATATGTGTCCCCCTGAAAAGTGCATAAGAATGTGTGTTTGGTAGGTCTCTGTTGAATATACTCTCTTTAACCATGACTGATTATTGTAATCAGTTTCAAACTATGTAGGAAAAGTGCATCGTGTATGTTTTGGAATTGTATCTTTTTGTGATGATTTTCATTGGATAGAGACATCTATAGCTCTCCGATTCCATATTTTATTTATTTCAATTTGCTCACTCCGAGAAAAGCTGTGGCTCATAAATTAATTAAATACGTAATACCTCAAATTTGGAATTCACTACCTTTGTACGTTTTTATATATGATTTTGTAACAATATTTCATCATTAAAAAGGAACATGAAGGAATTATTTCTATCAAGATGTTACTTCAAACGATATTTATGTGCTATCAGAGCATTGTTTTATTTTGTTTTTGTTTTAGCTTTATTACTTTTTATTTCTATTTTTATGAATGATTTACTTCTAGCCATGTCTTACTCTGTTATTAATATGAGGGACTCTGCGCTTCAAAGATATAGTTTATCCTCCTTTCCTACTAAGTTATTATCTGTAAATATAACCCCTTTTTTGGTCAATGTGATTATTGTTTTGCATGGTGAAAAACAAACAAACCAACACACACAAGTGAGGAGAGCAGATAAGGATTGCCATGCCCCATTTACATTGTCTTAATCAAATCCACTTCAATCGCAATAGCAAAGCAGACTGAAAAAATCCCTGAAAAATATTAAATTTGGCTGAGTCGAAACGGTTGTTCGGAGTAAGAACAAGGGATCGAAAACTATATGATTTTAAAAGAGGATTAAAATTTAAAAGATATATTGATGAAGTGTGTCAGATCAGACGCGGCGGCGTCGTGGTCTAGTGTGGTAACGACTTTCGCCTTTCAATCTGATGGAGGTCGCCTCGGTCCCAGCCCCGGCCGGGTCCTAGCCATGTCGTGTTTTCCTTCAGCAATAAATTTACCCATACTGTACTGCACTCAACCCAGGTGAGGTGTATGGGTACCCGGTTGGAAGAAATTCCTCGAATGGTTGTATACAGCGCCTATAGGTACCCGAACTAAGCCGGAGTAGACCTAATGATAAAAGCAGGGCCCACTGGGAAAACAGTTTTCGGGACTGAAGTGGCTACCCTGGGTAAGTATACCGTTGTTATTATTATTATAATGATCTCATTATTATTATAATGGTCCGTGGTACATTTTCCAATGATTTTGGACCATGTCTTGTTGGTCAGATAAAAGCTTCTCACGAAGCCTACAACAACCCCCCTTTCAAGAGTGTAGGATTTGTAATGTTAGGTTTTACATACACAACAGCTATCATATTTTAATAGATGTGTGTTAATCATGATCCGCCATGCGCTAATTTTTTTTTTTTTTTATACTACATGATTAATTTGTCTGTTTTACAAATTGCTTTAATATACAAAGGCGCCTTATAGCTTAACAAATCCATCATTATTATGTATTATGACCTCTTCCTAAATCCTTTTTTTTTCATATCTCCTCTCTCTCTCTCTCTTTCTTCTTTTTCTTTCTCACCCTCCATCTCCATCTCTTTCTCTTTCTCTCGCTCTCTTTCCCTTCATCCATCATTCTCTCCAATTCTTTCTCTATCTCACCATGCAATGTGACTTATTATTATTATTGAATTAGAATAATCAGCGACTACCTGTAATGTTTCAGTAAAACGAAATAAGTATACAAAACTCTCTGTATATAAAACTTTATTCTAATTATTTACCCATTGTTACCCACTTCCATTTCTCCTTATACTCTGATTACGTTACTAATTCGAAATATCGATATTCTCAAGTCAAATTTATCCAATCCAATTCACTTACATCATAAATCCTTCCAATCCACTTTCTCGTATACATGTACTATATCTTAAGCAAATTTTGAAACCTCTGCAATTACTTATATTTGAAAATATTCTGTTGATTCATATTAACCCCCAAAGTACATTTTTTCATGCTTTGTGTATTTTTATAATTCTATTTTGATACTGTTATGTTTTATGTTGTTTTTTAATGTAAAAGTTCTGTACAATTCAGCTCTTGCTGCGAACAGTCTTTGAATAAAATACCATTATTATTATTATTATCATTATACACTTTAAAAATGAACTGCTAATTTAGCACTTAGAAGTGCTTGTATTATAGTGACTGCACTACGAGTGCTGGTTTTCTAGTTTACATCTGAACTAGAAAATCAACACTCGTAGTGCAGTCACTATACAAGCACCGTAAGTGCTAAATTTGCACTTCATTTTTTACAGTTTACATGTTATACGTGCAGGGGCGTAGACAACGGGGGGGATGAGGGGGATGCATCCCCCCCACCTCACAAGGTGGGGGGGATGGCATGTACAATCATCCCCCCCAGGTTTTGGGGAATGATATTTGGTTACTTGATAAGTCATAATGATGATAATAATAGTAATAATAATAATGATAACAATTATAATATTAATAATAATAATAATTATGATGATGATAATAATAATCCTCATCATTATTGTAATTGTGTTTATTGTTATTAGCCGCATTCACACGGTGAAAGCCAATTCAGACGGTAAAAAAAAGAAAATCTTACAAGTATTTTGTGGTTATCTTGTGGTTTGGAAACCACAAGATAACCACAAGATTAATCGCGCATATTTTGCAGTGCGCGCAATCTCGTGGTGTGGAAACGAAAAGATAACCACGAGTTTTGCGTGTTCAAATGGGGCAAACCACAAGATAACCACAAGATACCTCTAAGATTCACAAATGGCCACAGAGGCTGTTTTCATTCATAACCACATACCCATATCATGACAACAAAGACTATACCTGCGTGTACACAGTTGACATTGGTTTTTTTTTTCTGAAGAGGTGTAACAGCAAAATTCACAGAGATAAATAAATACGTAGTGTGGTTCAATATGCAATACTATGTGTCAGTCCATTCTGTATTCGTATGCCACGGTGTGTAGATCTTGTCGATGTATGTCTGTCCATTCAAGGCGTAGTATGTGTGTTATGCGCGCACCCGTACTATGTGTGAGGGTGTGTGTGTGTGTGTGTGTGTTAAATTAAATCAAAAACAATTTATAACTTGTTTATAACTAAGCTACAAGAGCTATACAAGTTAACACTTAAGGATGGTCACAGTGATTTTGATTTTACTGATGTAGAAATTTGTAAATTATTTGAATATATCAGGAGTACAACTCTTATAAGAAAACAAAGGGAATTTCAGTTTATGCTTTTACATGGAGCAATATATACAAAAGAGCATTTGATGAGATTTGGTTTCGTGGGAGATAATTATTGTTCGTTTGGTTGTACAAAAACTGAATCGTACTTTCATATACTCATGGATTGCATAAAAGTTAAACCTCTTTGGCAATTTTGTATTGATCATTTTTGTTTAGCTGAATTAAGAACTTTGAATTGGAGGGAAATATTCTTAGGGTTACCTGGAAATTCTTGTAGAATTAAATGTGTCAATTCTGTTATTCTTTTTATTAAATATGCAATTTTTAAATCCAGAGCTGAAGGCCGGGTACCGTCATTTATTAAAATACACAAATATATAACGGGTTGTATAGAAGAAGAAAGACGCCTGGCAACGAAGTCAGGCAAGTTAAGTTTACATTTGCAGAAATGGGATGAACTGAAGGTGAAAAGGGATTTGAATGTGAACAGGTGGGATGTGTCTAGTGTGGTGCGAGTGTGAATCCTGGTGTGTATGTTGATGTTTTTTTTTTCTTTTTACTAGTTCTTTTCAATTTCCCCTTCTCTTGTATCAATATGATTTGCAGGGTTTTTTTTCTTTCTGTATCCTATTGCGCCAAAATGTTAAACGTTCATTATGCAGATTTGTATATATTATGTTTGTTTACGTATGCGTGGTATGTGCATGTGTGTATGGGTGTTAAGGTGTGTGTGTGTATGTGTGTATAATTATGTAAAGTTATGTTGAAGCTTGATTTAAAATGGGATGCAATGATAATACATTTAGGTTGATTTCTGTTTTCCTGCAAATCATTTATATAGCCATTTAAGATTAATTATTATTGAAATACATAGAGGGTTGGGGACTCAGTTGAGTTATTTTTTTCAGATATAAAAGTATAATTTTAAGGAGTTTCATTCCGTCCTTATTTGCTTCAGTTCTTGGTAAATATATATGTACTTTTTTGCATATCCTTGTTGATATGAAATGAAGATTTGTATTTTGTTTTGTATTCATCTGCAGTTTATGTAATTCATTTGAATGAAATCCTTAATAAAAACATATTGAAAAAAAAAAAAAAAAAAAAAAAAAAAAAGTGTGTGTGAGTATGTGTGTGTGTGCGTGCGCGCTTGTGTGTGTTATTTTACCTCATTAAGTATGCATCAGATTGCACGATTTCAAGTTCAAAATTGCAAAAGCTCCCTACCGTGGCAGGGGGGACACCCCCCTCCCACACCCTCCCCCCGCTCGGTCGCTTCGCTCCCTTGCTCGGGCGCTTCGCGCCCTCACTAGCGTTGGCAGCCAAGTCATCCCCCCCAGGTGTACGAACCTGTCTACGCCACTGTATACGTGTAGATATTGTGACGGATTCGCTCGGCGGCGGGTGTGGGTGGGTTGTCCGCCGGCAGCTCGCTCTTGTCAGGATGCTTGCCGCCGGCGGGTGCCTTTGCCACGTCGATTTCCAAACTTTTAGTCGCGGATCCGTTTGGCAGAGATATACTGCCGCAATTGACACTTGCACAAGCCTCGATCCTGCCAGTACTACCACCAGGCAACCTCCAGACGGCTACACTCTTTGCTGACAGCTCCTGCAGCTCACCCGACCATATGCATCTAGCTTGTGTAGTTAAGCTCTCTCGACCATATGCATCTGATTTATGTAGTTAAGCTCTTACACCGTAGGTATGGGTTCCTCTGTAGCCAAGCTCACACGACCATACCAATGGACTCTGTTGTACATGTAATTTCCTCCGTCGTCTGCTCCAGACTCCCGTCTGTCTGCTTCAGACCAGTAACCACGTCAGTTCAGTACAGCAACCACGTTTGCTCCGTACTGCAACCACGTCTGAATTCCGTACTGCAACCAGGTCTGTTCAGTACAGCAACCACGTCTGCTCCGTACTGCAACCACGTCTGCATTCAGTACTGCAACCATGCACGTCTGATTCCGTACTGCAACCACGTCTGTTCAGTACCGCGACCACGTCTGTTCAGTACCACGACCACGTCTGATACCGTACTGCAACAACGTCTGTTCAGCACTGCAACCACGTCTGTTCAGTACAGGGTTGGTTCAGTATCACGACCACGTCTGTGTCCGTACTGCAACCACTGACATATGTTCAGTACCGGAAACTACGTCTGGTTTTTCGACCATATGTATGGGTCCTTCTGCAGTCAGGCTCTCACGACCATACCCATTGGCTCTGCCCTACTTGTAGTTTCCACTGTTGTCTGCTCCGGACCTCCGACCGTCTGCTTCAGACCAGCAAACCATCCGCTTCAGACCAACCCGTCTGCTCCGGACCACCAGCCGTCTGCTCCAGACTCCGAACCGTCCGCTTCCAGACCAACCAGACTACCAAAAGAGCAAGCCCTGGTATAGTCTCTTGCTGGCGTGCAAAAGAATCAGGGTACTAATGGATAATTCGTTTTTCATTCCCGATCATCGCAGAGCAAAAACGGAAATCAACCTCATGGTTCGGTCTTTGAAAACACAAAAACTAAATCACAACGAGAAAAACCTGTTGTGATTTCGTTTTTGGAGATCAAAAACAGAAGAATGAAATTAGAAATACTTTAGGGCTCTTTCTGATTTCTCATTCTATACTTGTGTTTGTTATATATCAAAAACAAAATCAGAACACGCTTTCCGCACCGTGATTCTGTTTGGAAAAACGCAGACAGCACTAGCGTACCTAGGATTTTCCAGGATTTTCGTCAGGGGGGGGGGGGGGCAAACAAGGTATTTCAAGCTCGTCAGGGGGGGGGGGCAGGGATACGTCCTTTGCATGGGTGGTAGCTCGTCAGGGGGGGGGGCAGACTTTCTTTTCGGACCTTCACAGAGCAGGAAGTGGAAAGCAAGTTTCCGATTTCGTTTTCGCTGTCTGCGTTTTTCCAAACAGAATCACGGAGCGGAAAGCGTGTTCTGATTTTGTTTTTGATATATAACAAACACAAGTATAGAATGAGAAATCAGAAAGAGCCCAAAAGTATTTCTGATTTCATTCTTCTGTTTTTTATCTCCAAAAACGAAATCACAACAGGTTTTTCTCGTTGTGATTTCGTTTTTGTGTTTTCAAAGACCGAACCATGAGGTTGATTTCCGTTTTTGCTCTGCGATGATCGGGAATGAAAAACGAATTATCCATTTGTACCCTGATTCAAAAGATCCAACATACAAGGAAATCTAACCACAGTCCTCGCCTAGGACTAGAAATCCATCCTAGGTTTCCCCATGGATAGACATGCGAACGATCATATAAATCATTTCGATAGCATCCACCAACTTTATTTATTAGATAGCGAATCCACATCAATCTGCATACTTTACGTGCAATGCACCCCGTGGGCACCGTATTTCAACAGATTATCGGCTAAGCCTCATCTATACACAAACTTACTGTATTTTTCCATTAATTATACAATATCTGTTACAGTTAACCTCTGTTACAATCTTAGAACAGTAATAACTTTGCTTTCCGAAATCGGATATGCTTCAATGACATATCAAATTAAAGCATTTATTCAGTTCAAGTTGGTGATAACCAAATTAACCAGTTAAACATCTCCAGGAAATTGTTATATCACAAAAACGGTTCAAAACATGCATAATTTTCATGTTGTCATCTACTTCATTATTAGTGTAGAAACATGCATGTAAAATCGCCAGCTACGACAAAATCATTATAAATCAACCAAAGATAATTTTCTACACACGAAATAAAACCCATTTCGTGACAATATATTTAACAAGCACAACACGCAACAAACATTTAAGGAAAAAAAATATTAAAGGAGAATGAAACCCAAAATTGAATACCACATAATATCATTGATAAGTACATGACAATCAAAATGAATCCACTTATACCCCAATCTGATTTCCCAGTATCGAGTACCACCTCTTCAAAGTTGGGCTTCTTCAGGTTCGAAGTCTCTGAAAGGAGATCGCCATTGTTGTGGGGTTCGTTCAAAATTGTGACGTCAGCGACGTAAAACTGCTCTCGGTATAGTATCGGTACTTCCATGTGCATTATAACGCATAGCTAGCTATACGGGCTGAAACCGCCCCCAAGTTTGCATAATATAGATATAATACTTTTTGTACCAGAAATAAATAAAATATACACATAAAACACTTAGAAATAATATTAAAAAGCTATTGAAATTATTTTATGGATTAAAAACACAAATTGATGAGTTTTTATGAAATTTTTTACAAATTTATTTACGATATCCAAATTGGCAAATTTGACAAAGCTAAATTTGTACGTACTGTACGGACCGTCATGTACCCTGAACCGAGTGATCATGTTATGTTGGAAGTTTGTTTATTTATCCCGTTTGAATATCGGGAAATTGTTGATTGTGTTATATTTCTATATATCTAACGTTGTTTATTATTTGTTACCGTCGATTTTGAATAAAACAAAACATATCGCGGACGTTTGTATTGAAATGGAAGGCCGAGAGCTTACGACTTCGAGCCACAAATACATGTAGATCTACTCGGCCGAAGAAACTATGCGAAGAAATCGCTCAACGAGCAGAGCTAACTTAGAGGTTGTATAGAGTAGAGGCACGTCGGCGCACGATCAGCAGCAGCCACCCAATTTTTTTTAGAGAGATTTCTGGCCTCAGCTTCTGCGGATCGTGAATTAGGTAAAAGCTAGCTGCATTTTGTCCCCTTTTCTGACCGATTTCAGCAGCCATACGCTTGGCAGTATACCATCCTGATCGGCATTGTTTTACGCTAGCAATCACAGGCGCTCGCCGGGGTTGGACACTGAGTTGTACGTCGCTGACGTCACAACCCCCCACGGAGATATGGGGAGTATGAGCAAAATGGCGACCTCCACGGGTCTTTCGAATATCAAAATATTGATAACTTTGACTTGGCATATCATGAAAAATAGGAAACCGTTCTGCCTCATTTTAATTTTATTTTAATTAGTGAAGTGAAATTGGCTCATGACCAGATAATAAATCTATCCTTTCATTTTCCTTTAACTATTCATTTATTTACTTCTTCAAATAATTTTAAGCCCACTTCCCAACAATTTTGTATCTGAAGAACTATTTCAAGCGAGAGGATGTTCATGAAATTTTCAGCAATTTGCTCAGTGAATTCTACTCTATGTATTGAGATATAAATATTTTCAGCCCGGACCATTACTTTATTTGCATTCCTGTATTGCTAACATTGATTTAGAATGGTGAAAATACGACTCAAATTCTTGATTGGGTCTACCATTTCAATTTCAGAAGCTTACGTAAAAACGTATATGAGGTTGGCAAAAGAGGAGGCAAGCAACTGCAAAGAATACCTCATGACTATCAAGCGTGAATACATACCACATAAATATGGTATCAAATAAATTATTTGGGAGTAAAATACTATTTCCAGTCACATATAATGATAATGCGTTCATGACTTTTCCCCCCTAAATTGGGGATTTTGAGTTGTCATTTATTTTCTTTTTTGTTTAAACTCACTTTGTACAGCGCGTCCCAGAAAAAACGAAACCGAGATTTAGCGATGATTTATCATAACTTAATCATAAATAAGATAGACAAATGACCTACCAATGTAAGGCTTAGAATCTCCTCTTTCATCTGGTATTACTTAGATTATTTCTCATTCACGCATGAGTGAGCAAAAACAATTCGAAGAAAGGATGCCAAAAACTCATTTGGCGGGGGTATCTGAATTTTAAAAAGAAAATCACATGACTAAAAAGTTCAATATCTGCTCTTTTTTTTTATACCTTAATCACAGAAAATGGTCAAGAAGTAAAAAAGATATATGATCCTCGAAACAATGCTTGTATTTCCATAATTTTATTCAATAAA
Organism: Lytechinus pictus; assembly: GCF_037042905.1. Lineage (NCBI taxonomy): Eukaryota > Metazoa > Echinodermata > Echinoidea > Temnopleuroida > Toxopneustidae > Lytechinus > Lytechinus pictus. The sequence goes on from NC_087258.1 coordinate 21,197,076, forward strand.
CGTGTTTTCACCGGTTTCCCACAGAAGCTATCGCACAGTAACAAAAGACTTAAAGCATGGCTGATCGTCAACAAAATGGAGTGTCGAGTGAGTTTGAACGCGCGCGCTAGCCTGTAAAACCTCTTCATTTTATGAAATTATTGAAATTCAAGCCTTTTTTCAAATAACCAGAACTTTGTTATTTCTTGACCATTTTCTGTAATTGAGGTATCAAATTAAAGAGCAGATATTGAACTTTATAAAAATGTGGTTTTCTTTTTAAAACCCAGATACGGCCCGCCAAGTGACTTTTTGGTATCCACTTTTCAAATTGTTTTTGCTCACTCATGCGTGAATGAGAAATAATCTCCGTAATTTTAGATGAAAGAGGAGATTCTAAGCTTTAAAATGGTAGGTCATTTGTCTATTGCATTTGTGATTAAGTTATTATAAATCATCGATGAAATCTCGGTTTCGTTTTTTTTTGTGGGACGCACTGTATAGTAAGCTAATTGCAGGTCAGTAGTTCATCAGTGTGATTCAATGTGATGTGATAATTTAAGCACTTGTTTTATGTCGTGCCGCCTCTACACTTAAAGGAAAATGAAACATTTGGTACAAGATAGTTTGTGCGAAAAGAAAAAAATCTAAGAAACAGATCAAAAAAAGTTTGAGAAAATTTAATAAACAACATGACAATTATCAGCATTTTAAGTTTAGATCATTATTGTAATGTAGATTCTCCCACTGGCAATGCGACAAAGATGTGTGATGTCACATGTGAACAACTTTCCCATTACTTTTGTATTTAGTTTAAACTACCCCCTTTATCACATCTATCAGTAGATCATGTATGTTTTTATTGGATGGCATGCATGTAATAAAGATTTTCAAAGAATACATTATGGATGAAATGTTTGTATCACCATTAAAAATATATTTATTGGGGTATTTATCAGTAGATCATGTATGTTTTTATTGGATGGCATGCATATAATAATGATTTTCAAAGAATACATTATGATGAAATGTTTGTATCACCATTAAAAATATATATTTATTGGGGTATTTATCAGTAGATCATGTATGTTTTTATTGGATGGCATGCATATAATTAAGATTTTCAAAGAATACATTATGGATAAAATGTTTGTATCACCATTAAAAAAGAGATATTTATTGGGGTATTTATCAGTAGATCATGTATGTTTTTATTGGATGGCATGCATATAATAAAGATTTTCAAAGAATACATTATGGATGAAAAGTTTGTATCACCATTAAAAAAGAGATATTTATTGGGCTATTTATCAGTAGATCATGTATGTTTTTATTGGATGGCATGCATATAATAAAGATTTTCAAAGAATACATTATGGATGAAAAGTTTGTTTCACCATTAAAAAAGAGATATCTATTGGGGTATTTTATAGTCCATCAAAGGGAAAGTTGTTCACATGTGACATCACACATCTTTGTTGCATTGCCAACAGGAGGATCTCCATAGCATTAGTAATCGTAATATTCAAATGCTCGTAACTTTCTCATTATTTTTTTCCGATTTTTCTCAAATCTTCTTTGAACTTATTCTCTGATTTTTCAGTTTCCACACAAACCCACTTGTTTCAAAGGTTTCATTCCCCGTTATGAGCACCTGCAACACCGAACTGTATTTTTATTTTTGTTTGATTTCCACACTTTTCAAACTTTTCGCTATTAAGCCTATCGTCAACAAATCAAATAAAAATAAAAATAGGCTGCAATGAATACAATACATACACATGTTATATATTTAAATACTTTTTTATTATTATGTACAATCAAGTTTATCAATTATGTCATCTTAGATATAAGTCTTTATGCAAATAATTGAATGAGGCGTTGGATATATTTATTGGTATGGCTGAAAGTATTATCATTATCATTTTGATTTCTTCGTCGTTGCTGATGAATTCTCCACATTTGTGTTCAAAATGATTTTGATTTTTTGTTTCAAATAACCCTCTCTTACACCTTTTGTTTGGAAAATGTCCCACAAACCAGAGCTTATTACTAATCCATAGTGTTGGAGTGCGTACAGATTTTGAAAAGATTTTTTTTTATTCAAACAAGTGCACACCTAGTTACCAAGAATGCCTATAACATTTCCATTTATTTGGATGCAGGATAAAAGAGCCTTGTAGATTAAATGCCTTGCTCGCGGGCATAGGTGCCGCGGCCGGGGATCGAACCCCGGACTTTTAATGTATAGTCAGGCGCCATAAACCACTCGGCTACGGCACCTCCACTTACAATACTTACTTACAATAATCGATTTATTATAGTCTCTTTTAAGCTATCGACTTCTTTTATGGTACATAAAATCCCACGAAAAGAATAATAATCTCGTAGTGTCACTTTATAGATAAATATACATAATGTTCATTCTACTTATACCTCATAGACACAACAGAAAATCAAACTCTACAGCAATTTTCAAAATGAGCGGGTGTACACGAGTGGGTTGAGAACTATGCAGTAATTTTTCCGCCATCAATAAAAAATGGATAGAGCTCATTGCACGCTGCTGCACACACGACCTTGAGACTTCATGAAGGAAAATACTGCATGACATAATCAAAAGTAGGGGAAGGCGGGGTAAGTTGAGCAATTTTTGCTGTTTGCATGTTAGGACCGATATGACTAATAATCCTGTATAAATAAGTACCTTACCGTAAAATTTAATTATTTGGAAACATTTATTTTGCCAATATTTATGTAACTTTCTACCCCCCACTGAAAGGCACCGTCATCATTAAAAAAGTCAAATGGCTCAACTTACCCCACCCCTGGGGTAAGTTGAGCCACGTACCTTCTGGGGGCAAATCGAGCCACAAATACTATGTACAAAGGCTATGGGGCAAAAACCAGCATGACATTTTTGTATTTAAAAGGTCTTTTCGCTTGCTAATTCTCTATAAATACTAAAATCCTCTACTAAAACGGCTGTCTTGTGAATTCGGCCCTTTGTTTATATCATACGAATTACCATGACTCAACTTGCCCCATGTATGCTGGCTCACCTACCCTAGTCCGAACATCATGTGAAATGTTCACATCCACACATTACGTATACACCCATCATGTTAAACACTATGACAAGAATGAGGATGATCCCTACCTGGACTAACAATGTTGTCATCTTACGTCCTCATTATATTTGTAGATGTATGTGGGTAAAATGCACTTATCTATTAAATAACTTAAGTTAGATCTTTTGGCTTAAATTTGTAGTTTTCCCTCTGAAATATTATTTTCCTTTTCAAGATTCATTCAAAACAGTGTGGCGGGGTTAGGGGTTATGCGATGGGCCATCAGTATCTGTCACCGCCACAATGTCTGACTCATTAAATTGGCCTGGTGGTGGTGGCTCAAATTGCCCTTGGGCTCAACTTACCCCGCCTTAATATGGGGCTATACCAACGACTCAACGAGTGAGAAACGACACGCACACGCAAGAGAGAGAGAGAGAGAGAAAAAAAAAACTCGGAACTTTGTGCGCGCTTAATTTCCAGCTTTTTCTTCATCTTGGTTTCCACCCTATCAGATTCAGATCCATTGATATATTTTTTGCGTACACTCGCTGTAGGTGCTACCTGGGTCGGTCTCGTTTCTTCCTCCTGTCTGGAAGATGTAAAGCTCGCCATCACGCTCGAAGGTCTGGAAGTTAACAACATTGAACCCACTGACGGTGGTGTGGTCGATCCACACCGTGTCAACAAGGCGGAAGATGCGGCAATCCACCGCCCAGTGGTCGGGCTCCGTTGCGCTGTAGAACTTGCGGGCATTCGAAGTCAGCATGAACTTTTCACCGCCTCTCTGAAACGGAAACAGTTCAATGAACGTAACGTGTTAGTCAATTGCTATAGGAACGATAATTTTACGTCTAAATCGTCTGACGTAGTGATCAGTACAATTCTTTAAGGTCACACCGCCCGACCGTTGTTGGAGCGGTCATGGAGCGGTAGGGAAAGAGGGTCGAATTTCGACAACGCTCGTCACCGCTCACAAAATTGGGGGGATAAATTGAAAACATGGGCGTTGCCTTAGCGGTGCACCGCTGAAGCCAGCGTAGCTTTAGCGTTGGTTTAACGGTGGCGAGCGTTGGTTTAGCAGTGACTCGAGCGTTGATAGAGGAATTCTGTGCACGCGGGCGTCGGCTCGACGGGGTTTAACACCGTCATGATGACAAAGAGTGTACCCCCTACCAAAAAAAGTAGGGGGACACAATATAAAATGTTCCCCCTACTATTTTTAGTATTTTATGATGGAGAAACATACATCATTCACATTCGAAATTAATATGTATTTTGGACTAAATGACTTTATATTTTGGGTGAAAACCACTTTTTTGTTCTTTCTTTTTGGCTTGTCAAATTTTCCAGAGTGAATAAGATAAGATGAGGGGAAGACTTGTAAAATAAAAAGAATACTTCATGTCACTACATAAAATTTCGCGCTCGCATTGCCTGTTAGCTGATTGTTCAATATGGAGCTTAAATATCAAGTTTGGAAGTCAATACACATTACACATTTTACTTTGGAAATCGAACTTTCATTATTTTGTGTGATTTACAAACTGATTTTTAAAAAGTGCTCTGTACAAAATGACAGCTTTATGGTTTGAATTTTGACATTTTGAGCGCTCGCAAATTTTGATTTATTAAGTACCTATTATTTTCGTGTAATCCATTTAGTTTGGAAAAATATCCCTTTTCAAGTCTGATTGTCAAAACGTACAAGTATCAGAAAGCGCTACTCTCTCGCATTTTGATTGGCGAGTTCTCTATGTCTCAATATTGATTTTCATGACAGTTTATAAAAGATTTTGGCTCGCGATTTGCGCTCGCATTAATGGTTAGAAAATATTTTATTTATGCATTCTATTCAAAATTACAAAAGTGCTTGAAATGTCCAGTTTTCAGGCCATAATATCATCATATTTCTCGCCCTCGGTAAGCATTAATAAATAAGAAAATCGTATCAGAACGATAAGCATGAAACCCTTGAAAATATGAGACCAAAATGATTGAAAACAAGGAAGTTATGGCCATTTTACTATTTCGACTGTTCAATAGAGGGCGCTATTTCTTAAAGGTAATGGTCACTGATGCGCAAAAAACATATGGATTATGAGGAATGATGCAATAAACATACCCTGAAAAAATGAGACATGGCCATTTTGATATTTCTTTAGTTTGCAATAGACGGCGCTTTTTCTAAATGTAATGGTCACTGGTGCGTAAAAAGCATATGGATTATGAGGGATGATATCAAAAGCCAGCCCTGAAAACATAAGACCGAAATGAATGATAACAACAAATTTATTGTCATCTTACTATTTGTTGACTTTGCAATAGAGGGCGCTATTTCTAAATTTAATGGTCACTGATGCGTAAAAATTGGTCAAATTGTGAAGAATGAGACCATTAGTAAACCATGAGACGGAAATTAATAAACACAATGAAGTTATGGACATTTTACGATTTTCCTACTTTGCATTTCAATAAATATGAATTTTTTGAACGTAGACTATTTTGGATTTGAATCTAGGGCAAGAAGATGACATTTTAAAGGGCAATCGTAGGTTTAATATGAAAGAGCAACTCTTAAACAATCTTCAACAATTTGTTAGAAGTCTGTAGCATGCAGGATACGGGGGTTAGGACGGGATTAGGAATGGTACATGTATGCAAACGGACTTGAAATTTACAAAATGGTGCCTGGATGGTCATGCATGAGTGATTTTGGAAAATTGAAGACGAGGTGCACAACTAGGGATGCTGGAGATCATGTATGCCAAATTTCGAGTAATTTGGATAATGGACGGACCCTGGGCAGGGCTCACAAGAACCACGTATTAAACGAATGGGATTTTGTGGAAGAAGCAGAAGAAGACGACGGAATAGGAATACAGAACAACGGAGTATTGTCGCCTGTAGTAGGCTTCAATGCAAAGAAGAAGACGATGGAATAGAAATACGGAACATCAGCAAGGCATTGTCGCCTGTGGGCGTCAATGCAAAGACGACGGAATAGCGATACAGAACAACAACTACAGACCCTGGGCAGGGCTAACAAGAACCACGTATCAAATGAATGGGATTTTGTGGAAGAAGAAGCAGAACAAGACGATGGAATAGGAATACGGAAAAACGGAGTATTGTCGCCTGTAGGCGTCAATGCAAAGAAGAAGACGACGGAATAGAAATACGGAACAACAAGGCATTGTCGCCTGTAGGCGTCAATGCAAATATATATACAGCCTGAACATATAGACGGAAAGTTTTCTAGTCACAACAAACCGTACACATATAATGCTGTTTTTCTTATACAATGCATTAACCTTACAGTAGTCAGTTTGAATAACCTTTACATTGAATCTTTGAAAGAGTGATAAAACTCACCTCGAATACCTCAATACCGACTGAGCAGGTCTCGGAGAAGGAAATTGTCTGATGAGTCCCAAACTCCTTCAATCCAGCGTTCCATACATAGACTTCCGTATCTTGATCGCATTCGGACCCGTCATGGTGGCGACTCAGTACGATGTAATGCGATTCCTCGTGCGAGTAGGACTCGATATCTATGGGGCCTGGACTCGAGTCCGGTAAGACTTGCGTCTGGCTCCACGATGGCTCTGAAATAAAAAGTAAAATAAAAATGACCAAATTGGACCAAATGGGGGTCTTGTAATGGACATTGCTGACGGAACCTGACAGAAACTGACGGTTCGCATAAGCAAAGCAGTCTGCCAACCGACGTGTGATGGAACATGGACTGTTCCTTGAATGATTTTCTGTCGTAACTGCACCGTAAAGAAGCATCGTGGATCACTTTAATCGTCACAGAATTTCACAATATCATTCTTGGATAGAGAGTACCATTGGACTAAGTCTTATAGTGCTGAAGATATGCCAAAACAAAACCACAATGTTTAATCTTATTGGTTTGCTGTACTAGACTGTTGTGTGGGAGAATTTTTTTCTTCTTCCAAATTACACATCAGGCCTAATCTTATATGTGCATGCTGGCTGAGGCCGGCCTTGAGGTTCAGAGCAGTTGCATGGCTTTGGCATTTGTCCCGGGCGGTCAGTCTTTAGCCAAGTCGTCAATGACCTCAGAGATTTGAAGTCCTTCCCTTGGATAATTGGCCTTGGTCTGGTTTGATAAGTCATGTGCAAAGTTGACCTTGATCTTAGAGTTCTGAAGTATTTAGCCTTGTTCTCGGGCGGTCAGTCCTTAGCGAAGTTGTCATTGGCCTCAGAGATAAGGGGAGTGTTTCATGAAGCAACTTGTCAGTGACTTTCTCTGAAAAAAACTTGCTCCGAGCCTATCAGGTGCGAGGATTTCAGTAGCTTATAACGACAATCAGTGATGATCACTGACTATTTGTTTCATGAAATGCTCTCCTGAAGTCCTTGACATTTAACTGTTGGTCTTGGTCTCGGTTGGTGAGTCCTTGGCCAAGTTGTCAGTCATTGTTAAAGGTGTCCTTGGTCTAAGAGAAGTCTGGCTTTCTGCGCAACGCTTGGCTTTTGCTTTTGACTCAAATCCGTTTCACTCAACTCCCTCACCTGTCATATAGATGCTGTTTCGCCACGAAGCGCCACAGTATTCCGAGCTGTCCCCCGCACACTGCTGGTTGCAATCACCATCACTGACGCTTCCGTGTTCGTCGTAGTTCTCATCGCCGCAGAAACAGTGTGACTGCGCCTGAAGTCCAACATAGGGGTAGCCGAGATCTCGACAGTACGTGATACACATGGTCACAGTCATCGAGCTTGAAGAAAATGAGTCACCGTCTAAAGCCCGGTTGGTCCCATCGACGTAACAGCCACGGTAGAGATCTGTGATAAAACATGTGATTTATAATAACATTGACAATCATAACCTGGTTATCTGTAACACCCCATGATTTTTAACGAGGATCTGACTAACCTATTTTTTTCACTCACTAGTCCAAGTGATACTACCGTTAAAGGTTAAAAGTTGGATATAATTTTTCATGATAAATCACTCATTTTAATGGAGCCACACTTCCTCTTTTAACCATTTTTACATTTAAAGCGAGGAATAGCACCCTCTTAAATTTCTTAAAGCAACATCGACATAACTTTGTTTATACATCGATTTTTTTTTTGGAGAGAGAAAGGTTGAATGAATGTCTTACCATATGTGTCCGTACGTTCCCACACTTCGGCAGAATTGTCAAACCCTGAATTGCTTCGAAAGCTTGAAACTCCGACATAAACAGTCCCGTCGATCTCGAACAGGGATGATTTATACACGCCCGTCGTCGATACGGTGTCAACCTCAACGAAGCGCTCGTATCGAGGATACCACTGTCAGAACATTTTAAATGAGAAAAATACGTACATGCAGTCGGTTAGGATTCAGTAGGAAGAAGCTGGTAGGCTGGGTTGGTAGGTAAGCAAACATGACAGCGGACGGGTTTGAAGAAAAATGATAACAAATGGAGCATCATCCACGACGGGTAATTAAGCTACTCAAGGCATCGGATATTCCACGGCATAAGCAAGATTGCAACGCAAAGGAAGTATTGACGCCATGTTTTGTGTATAATGTCATAAATACCATGGACGTGGAATGTGGTAGCTGGAAAAGTTTTTTTTTTCAATACTACTGCGAACAGAAATCAGGAAGTTGCCCGTCCAGAATCGTAAATTCCAGAAATAAACCCCTTAAGTATGAAATGTGGTCAACGTAGTAGCTAATGACAGAGATATGAAGCAGTTTCCCTATAGGCGTACTGAATTGTCCAATGCTTTCCTCACATAGCAGAATCATGGCAAGTTAGCCAGACACTACATACTGTCAGGCAACAAGTTATGCAGTATTAGATTTACCTTGAAAACGGGAGATTCCTGGTCATACGAAGAGGGTGCATAATAATATCCGAGGAATAAATAAAATCCACTGTCTGATGCTCTGATCTTAGCAGGGGCCATACATCCTTTGGTATCAAAGGTTTGATGAACGATGAAGGAATCTATGGAGAAACATGTTTTTCGCAAGAATGAAAGAAACGCTATAATAGTTAAAGCTCACCCCAAAACCACCAATAGGTCGCCAGGTAGGGTTCTCGGTCAATAGCCAAAATAGTAATTTAGTCTCCAAATCCAAAACTTAAAAAAATAATTTATCTGAAAGAGCAATAATTCTTCTTATTCATACTGTGAAAATTTGAAGTCGTGAAATTGAATAAAAGAAAAGATACAAGAGTTTCTTGGACACTACTTTTTCGGACTGCTTGGAAGTTTCACTGAGATTGCACAGTATGCACATCTCATGCTTGAGTAAACCCCAAACCTCAAACCTTCTTGTCTTATTTGTTAAGCTCTTGCTGAATTTCGTCTGCATTCAATCAGGTACTAGTAATGTTTGTTGTTGATCAATTTTGACTTATTATATATCATTTTAAAGCTTAGGAAATGAATTTTCAAGCTCAATAAAAATCTCAATATTAATTCTGGTCGAATTATTGTTGGTTTTGGGGTGGCAGGTAATTAACAAGATGTAATACCAAGCTCCCACCGTCTGTCACGCGATCCGCGCCGCGACTGGAGGGTTTCGCTAAAAAAGAGGTTCATTTTGGTTACATATAGCCATATTTTCACACCTACCAGGATTTATGGGGGTGTTTCTTATGCGTGCAGACTCAGCAAGACTCAGAGTGGTAGGGAAAACAGTAAACATGAAATAGGCCTATACTTTTAGCATATTATAGTATGATAATCGAAGAGATGAATGGATAAGTGGAGAACTTGAAACAACATGTAGCTCGGAAGCTATCAAGCTAAGTAAATTGATAATATAAAAACAAAAGGTAGGTGACCAAATTAATTACCAGAACTATTATCGTAAACCCACAGAAAGGAATCGGTGTCTTGCGTGTCTCCGAATTCCCTGTAATTACATATGAAGAGGTACTGTTTTCCGGTGAGCTGAAACTCGGTTAGGAAGTAACCAACGCCAATTCCAGTCAATATCTGCATGGGTTCGTACTGCTCCGTCGAGTAATCATAGCGGAGTATCACCTGGTCAGCCTGGGCACTGTTACCGGCTGAGTCCTGTGTTTGCCTGAAAGAAATGATTCAGAATCAGATTCGTCAGTCAATAAAATTTGTGTCATCAAGTATGAGAGGTCTAACCCCCTCCCCCGCCCAGTTATGTCAGCTTTCCTGGTGCTGCTTTTGGTCATTTTGCGTTTATCTTGCCTTTGCCACTCATCCACCCACAAGACTGTATATATTAATAGTCATTCCGTTCCTTCAGCGCGCTTGAGCGCTTAAAGGTATTGTTTAACTTTGTGAGCAGCCGATTTAAGAAAATCTCAAACCAAGATGAAACATGTGTACAAGTGCATGTATTAGAACTAATAAACCCTGAAAACAACCATTATTGAGAATGAAAAGCTAAAACTACAAGGCATTCCCCGATTTTGTAAATAGGCGTCTTATAGACGCCTAAATAGTACACATAAGTGTATGGGATGAAATTAAGATGGTGTTTCCGGTCACTTTATATTTCAATTTTTGAAGCACTAAATAATTATTTTCGAACGCAATTTTTTCTGGGCTTCAACATATCACAGACAAAGGTGACAAGTGTGACCTTCTAGCTCAGATTTTTTAAAAGTCAAACCAATGTTAACCAATCACTTTAAGCAGCCAGACTTTATGACCCGGGGCAATAATAATAGTTATCTGAATGATTAATGTACAAAATACGAAATACATATTTCTATTTCATCCTTTCAAGAAACAACTTTATAAGTATATCCCGTATTTGTCAAAAAAGTTACCATTATGATAACTTTGCCATGCAATGGTAAATACCATGGTAACGATGAACCAATCAGAATCGAGTATTTCAGAGAAGGTACCATTGGATAGCAAAGCTGTCATAATGGTATCTTGTATGCAACGGGGCCCTGATATTTACTAACCGGTATTTACCACACGGTATTTACCGCTTGGTAAATACTGCCAGGTACTTACCACCCGGTATTTACCGACCCGGTATTTACCATCCGATATTACCGGCCTTTATTTAACATCCGGTATTAACCACACGGTATTCACCGCCCGGTATTTACCACCCGGTTTTTACCACACGGTATTTACCGCCTGGTACTAACCACCCGGTATTTACAGACCAGGTATTTACCACGCGGTATTTACCGCTTGGTATTTACCACTTGGTATTTGCCAGTCGTTATTTCGATAACCATATACGGCGATGCTTGGAATGATTTCCGATACGGCGATGAAGAATAACACTCCCTGGGTAAAATAAATTTGTACAACTGCATGGCCATTGGGCTATCATTCAAAACGTTCATCGGTGAAATGATATTTTCTGTCCAATACTTATAAAATGAGTTATGTGAATAGATGCCAAGATTGTAGGCCTATATTCCAGTGGGGTACCTAGGATTTTCAATAGGGGGGGGGGCAAAACCGTCCGCCAAAAAAATTGAGAAGCAAAAAAAAAAAGGTCTTCAATCACAAATAAAGGATTTCGTACCAGAAAAAAATTGACAAGCAGAAAAAAAAGGTCTTCAAGCTCGTCAGGGGAGATAAAGGTCTTCTTCAGGTTCGTCAGGGGGGAGGGGGGGGGGCAAAAAATGTCTTTCAAGCTCGTCAGGGGGGCAGGGATACGTCATTTGCATGGGTTGTGGCTCGTCAGGGGGGGGGGCAGACTGCCCCCCCCCCCCGATCCCATGCTTGAGAATTGGTTTCTTATAAAACAAAAAATACTGTTGAAAACGAAGTAATGATAGCAAATCCCATTTATTATACAAAATTTGCATCATTTAGAAGACGAAAAAAAGAGAGACTTACAGGGATGAAATTGCGAGGAAATTCATGTTGTTGAAAGTAAAGCCGACGCCGTCCCTAGCTCGGTCAGAGATGATTTCGTCAACCAGTCGAGGCTCATGGATGTAAGCTTGACATTGAATGACAGAGAAAAATAATACAGTATATGGGCGTTGCAAGAAGCTTTTTGTTCGTGATGAATAGGAATTATAATTAACATCCATATTCGCATTGTTTGGAACAATACGAATATAGCTATTCATTCCTTCTCTGTACCCGTCTTTATATTTATCGATGTAAGTTTAGAAAATAAATGCCTAATGTTCATTCCCTTCTTTCCTTCATTAAGATGAAGTATAAATCTGAATATCTTATTGCTGAAAAAAAACACGATAAGATGTTTTTATTATCTAACTTATATGAATTTGTAATTGGACCTGAATCAATTTTGAGTACCCAATTAAAATATAAAAAAAGATATATATGTATATAAAAAATAAGAATATATCTAATCATAATTAGTTTTTACAACAAAAGAAAGATATGGTAATATACACGTACTTTCACTACTTTCGACTTTTTTTTCTCTCCTTGTGGAGGTGTGTTAACGGCACATTTTCGTAAATTACCAAAACTTGAAAGTAATAAGTGTAACAGTTGGCATTTAGGATATGTTACCAAAAGGTGCAGGGACATCACGTTTTATTTCCTCATTTGTGGTGACAATTGATCTCGTCAGGCCTATATAGGTGCACCATCAGCACATTTTGATAATAAACTTCTTTTACCAAAAAGTGCAGTTACTAAAATGTGCCATAGTATTGTTAAGGCATAGTATGATAACTTGCACATTTTGGTAATTTTTACACAAAATATGCCCTGACAATTAGGTGCCGAGGCCGAGTGGTCTCCCTGACTAGGACTTTTAATTATGAGAGCCCGGGGTTCGTTCACCGGCAACCGCATTCAAATGTCAAGTCCTCCCCAAAAGAATCTTGATTTGAATAAATAGAGAAAAATCAAACCAGCATAATGCTGAAAATTTCTTCAAAATAGGATGTAAAATAAGAAAGTTATGGCATTTTAAATTTTCGCTTATTTTTCACCAAACAGTGATATGCACAACTTAGTGATATGCAAATTAGTCTGTTGATGATGTCCACCACTCATCATTTATTTTGTTTTTAATTGTTTGAATTATACAATATTTCATTTTTTTTAAGATTTGACAATAAGGACCTACTTGACTGAACGATATAGTATTGAACAATGTTAATTCCACATGTTCAGGGAGGAATTAATTGTTGTTTCACTCGACAATGAGGAGAAAATTCGAATATTTCACATTTCATATAATAAAATACAAAAGAAAAAGTTAGTGGATGACGTCATCATTCTCCTCATTTGCATACCGACCAGGATTGTTTTATGAAAATAAGCGAAACTTTAGAATGTCATAACTTTCTTATTTTACATTTATTCAAATCAACTTTTTGTTGGGGTGGACTTGTCCTTTAATGCCCGTTAGCAAGGCAATTAATCGACTGTGCTCATTTATCCGACGTTAAAATAAATGATAATGCTATATGCATTTGTATAGCAACTATATATTACACTTGTGTGTTAAAAAATAATGTCCGTGTCTTCCTCCCCCTCCCATTCATCCTAATGTTATTCTTCGATCATTCTTTCCGATATTTTGTCATCTCCTCTTCTCTTAAGTTTTTTTTTGCAATATTTTTCAATGTGTCAGGCTCTAAGATATACGTTAAATCGAAACTTTCAAAACCCAAGTGATAGAATAATTATGTGAGCCTATTGTCGTGCCTTTTGTTGTGCCTATTGTTGGCCCTAGGATGTACGTTTAATCGAAACTTTCATAACCCAAGTGATAAAATATGTGAGCCAATTGTTGTGCCTTTTATTTCTTATATAATGCAGGATAAAAAGGGATGTAAAAATACAAACTACTGATACGAAATAAAGATTATTACAAAACTACTGCAAGAAAATGGGAAAGGAATTCCAATATGGTAGATCACACTGTAATACTTGATTTTAATAGCCTTCAGATTCACAATGGACATGAGGCTAAACTATTTCCAATACAAAGTTTTCAATAGAATTTTGTTTTTAAATGACATTCTATTTAAAGTGAAGATAATCGATACTGTAAAGGAAACAATTGAACCTTTTTTTTACTTCTGTAATTTCAGTAGAAATAATTGGAGTAAAGTAGAGTCGTGGATATCCTCTCCTATGTTTACTATTAAGTTAACTCTACGGAACATGTTATTTGGGTAGATTTAGACTTATTTATTTCCGTTCGAACAAATTATATAATCCAAGTAACAGTGTAAATACATGTTCAAAATAATACATAAAGTTCTATAACATTTTATAACAAATATTGAAGATAAATTATCTGACGGGAGGGACATGCCAAGAAAAGCAGAGCTTGTAAAAAAAGGCAAGTCCCTAAACTTGAAAGAAAAGCGAAATGATGTTTTGAATTGTATTTATTTAAAGTAAAACAATTATTTTTTCGAGGCTGAACAAGATTATGCCTGATTTTAAAAAGATACAAAAGTCAATTAAAACATATAATTTTGATGAATGTCACATTTATGATGAAAAAAATATTGTGAAATGGAGTATGTTAAAGATTTATTTGTATAATTCATACATTGATTTTACTTTTGTAAACGTGCAAGTTTTCTTTTGTTGTAAATAAAATTGCCCATTGGGGTAAAAATATGGAAAATATATCCTCTTCTCTATTCACATTGCTTTACTCTATCAATCTAATAATGGACTATGAACGTGATAATTTTTTTTTTTTTTCATATATGTCATTAATGTTCGTAAGAGAAAAGAATACAATTTAACCCCCAAAAAAATGTTTCCATTCATCCTTCATTACAATCTACCCACCTCCCATCCCATTCTCTGCATGGTAGAAGGTTCTGAGTTTAAGATTGAACTTCGGGTATACCCTATTCGTCTCCCCCACCCCCTCCCCCGGTAACCCGGTTGTTGCAAATTTCCCAACATTGTGAGTTGCTTTAACTGATTAGAGCTCCTTTGTTCCCATATTTTACTGATGGCCTCCTTTAAAAAAGATGGTGAAAGCATAAATCTGATATTTGCCGTCGCCCGTTTCAAAAAGATTATGGGAATATCGACATAATGGTAACCACCATTGGACCCTTGGTTTTAATTGACTGCGTTAGTGGCTTTAGTATATACCATGGCAGAATATTACGGGAAACAGTACCATTGGTGTAAGTAATTAACATGCTTATGAAACAATCCCCATATACATGTAGATCTACTATAACAATCATAACTACTTCATTGAAATATATGTATATACAGTTGTGCTCAAAGGTTAGTGAATCCCACCACAAACTGCACTTCTTCATGCTGAGTTTTGAACGTATAGTCAGACATCAACTCTACAATATTCGGCGAGCCCAGAGAAACAAACTTAATTGAATGTAGTATTTCATAACCTTACTTCACAATTAAATGTGTAAAACATGACAGAACTTGAACACTTGTCTTGAAAGATTTTTCGGTGGGGTTCACTAACTTTTGAGCACCACTGTATACATGCATGATATTCTCTCGCTTGCTTCGTTCACTCACAACGCATCAACCCTCCGCACTGCCCCCCCCCCCATCGTTCCATGGCCTTACCAGATTGGCAGAATTCTCCTCGGTATCCCTCGGCACACTCGCAGTAGTAGCCCCTCTCTGAGCAATCCATTCTGCACACCCCGTTTTCACATTGATGGTGCTTGCATGAGCCCATGTAATGCTAAAGAGTAAGGGGGGGGTACAAGTAGCAATTAGACAAGAGATATAAGAAAAAAAAAGAGTGGGACAGACGGGTATTGGGGCATGTTGGATGAGGGACAGGGCCGTATCTCCCTCACCCCACCCTAAACAACAGGCTATTGCGAAATTCTATACCAGTGCCTAAAACGCCCCCCCCCCCGGGGGGGGGGGATTCGGATATGGAATTCATACTGAAGTTGCTATGAAATTAGGGGCTTCCTAACGAAGTAGATAGCCCCCCGATTTTTTTTTTTTTTATGCTAAGAAAATAAATAACGAAAACGGGGCTGAACTGAACATTTATTTTATTGTTGCACTTCCTCACGTTTACGACATGAGGGGTCATAGGGGTGGGGCCGGTGGGGGAAGGGGGGTAAATTGACCTACCGGGTTCGAAGTTTTAGTGTCCACCGTGTCGTAGTAGACGTAATCTGATGACGTCACTAAGAACTCCGGCCCGGTCTCTCGATCGAAGTCGTAAAGCTGACACGACTCAAGACGTTTGGAGTAGCCATAGCTCATGCAGCCACCATCGTCTCGGCAGCGTCTCGAGCATTCGAAGACGGTTACGTTGAGCTCCTCGGCGTACGCGATCTCCATGGCGGTGTCGGCGAGGGCGTAGAAGTGGGCCGACTTGCCGGATTTCTTGGGGCACTCGATGCGCTGGTGCTCCCCCCATGTAACGTGGAGGAGGAAGAGGAGGATGACACAGAGGGATACGGAAATCGTGCCCCAAAGAGCCATGGTCGGGAGATTCCTGCATGTGGTTTAGTTGAGATTAATGAAAAGACAAAATGGTTTCAAGCATGGAATGATGACGACGATGGTTTCGCAATGAGTCCACAATTTTTTTAGGGGGCCAGACATGGCGCACGTGCAAAAGTTTTGACTGTTCTTCTAACAAAAATCTAAATGTGATCGATTTTGAAATAATATTCAGAAAATAGTATCATATTTAATCCTCCCTTTCATTTTCTTTCTTTTCTCCCTTTTTTCTTGGTCATGATTTATTTATTTATTATTTATTTATTCAATTATTTATTTGTTTATTTATTTATTTATTTATTTATTTATTATTATTATTTCTTATTTATTATTATTATTATTATTATTATTATTTTTTTTTTTTGGGGGGGGGGGGGGTCCATGGACCCTCAACTATGCGCCAGTATTGACGATGAAAGTGAGATCACGAAAATTGTGGTGACCAGTTATACCTCGGTCACATTTCCTCTACGGCGGCCGTACGGCAGGTCGCAAACAGCCGTTTTAACGTTTATTTTGTACCAGTTATAGGTGGTTTGTATAAAAAAATAATAAAACGGCTGTTTTCGACTCGCCGTACGGCCGCCGTAGAGCAAAATGTGGCCGAGGTATTAAGGATGTGTTATATGGTGGTAAATAGTTTGATGGTAAAAAGAAGAGATCCTGATAGAATAGAAGGTGAATCTAGACATCATTTTTATGTCATATGCAGACGGAGCTTGTTTAATACGAAATCACAACGATTTCTTTAACATTCCATAAACATTTGAATGATAAGTTATCAAGATGCTGACAGGAGAGTACCCGGTTTGTTATGTTTGTAGGAGATTTCGGGCAAAATATCAATTTGGTATAAGAAGTAAAGCAATTAAAAGCAATTACACGTATTAACACACATCAAAGATTAAGTTTTATTAGTTTTCCACCTGTAACGTGAACATTAATTGGATGTTCAATTACATTGAAAAATTACACATATTTAAAAAGAATCTTATTCCCAGAATTGAATTAATTGTAATGAAGAAAAAAAATCAGCATACCAGTGCTATTTGCCTTGAAAATCTTTAAAAGACGTGAAGTACTTTACATCCAGTTTAAAACTCACCTAAAAGGAGTTTCGATAGAGTCTAGATTGCTTGCAAATAAATGTCCTTAATCGACATCAGATAATAGGGCAAGGTCGAAAGCAAACATCATACGAAACCATAATTATTTCAACATTATTCAAACATCGGAATGATTGTGATCAAGATGATGATAAGAGTGAACCCGGTTTGTGTAGAGATTTCGGGCAAAATATAAAATTGGTATAACTAGTATTGCGCAATTCTCCTTAAAAGCAATTGCACGTATTGACACACACTTCAAAGTTTAAGTTTTATTAATGTTCCACCTGTCACGTGTACATTAATTGGATGTTCAATTATATTGGAAAATTACACACATTTAAAAAAATAATTTAATTCCCGGAATTGAATTAATTGAAATCAATATTTAAAAAAGAATCAGCACACCAGTGCTAATTGCGCTTATTGACTTGAAACTCTTTAAAAAGACTCAAAGAACTTTATACCCAGTTTAAAACTCACCTTAAACGAGTTTCGATAGAGTCTAGATTGCTTGAAAATAAATGTCCTTAATCGACATCAGATAGTGAAAATGGGCAAGGTCGAAAGCAAACATCAGCCTTAAAATTGCCCCTAACTCGAAAAATAACCCATCATGGCGTCGTCCCACTCGACATCACAAGTCTGTTTGATGTTGGCATAAAGATTGTATACACAGATATATAAATAGTTGACCAATACGTATTTATTGATTTCATTTGGTTTTCATGATTGTCAAACCATCAAAGGGTTGCGTCGTTGGAAGGTCCCTTTTATTGATTTTGCATTCACTGCTTATTGATCTAAGACACAGGGCAGGAATGGGAAGCCCTTTTAGGAAGGTGGCTATGTTGGAAGAGGGGAAGATGAGAGAAATCGATATTGAAAATCGATGATAATTCTTCCTTTTTTGAAAAAAAAATGTTCTCAGACGTACCAATGTTGGTCCAGCAGTGTACACATCCAGACAGAAGTGGAATTGGAAAACGCCATCTGGTGTCCAAAACTATAGTGACTGTTCTCAGTACTTTCTCTTTTATGTGTTCCCATATATATCTGTCCACTTTCATATCTCTCTCTCTCTCTCTCTCTCTACATATATCTTTCTTTCTTTCCAACTCACCCCTCTCACCTTTCTCAACATATTCTCGATATATCCCCCAACTCTTTTCAACACTTACTACAAAGTAACTCTCCCTTTTATTGCTTGTAACGCATGTAATTTCTTGTTTTTCTCCCAGTCTTATGACTTTATTCATTGTCCCATTACAATTATAATCTCACTCTCTCTTCATGATCATTTCCACAAGCCACTCTGGATCCGAGCACGGACCTACTATGATATCGTACCTATTATTTCTATTCTTGTTATCAACCCCTCTCTCTCTAGTTTTAATCAATCCATTTCTGAACACTTCTTGTTATAAGGTGACCCTCGTCCTTTCGATTTTCACCTCTACCCACATCCCTCTCTTTCACTGCTGTTCCCCTCTTTATTGTTATATTGTTATACCGAGGTTTTTTACCCGACTGCTAAGAAAGCACGAATGCCTGTGAGCAAGCAACCAGGGGACCAACGGCTTAAGGTCCTCTCCGAGGGACCTGGTAATGAGGATAAATGCCTTACCAAAGGGCACTAGCGCACCACTTGGGAATCGAACCCGGGTCACCGGAATCCGAAACCCCCGCTCTACCGACTGAGCTATCGCGCCTTATTTTTGTACTCCCTTCTCTCTCTCTCTCTGTCTTGCCTATTATTTTTACATTCCAATCTCTTTTCCAATTACTCTCTCCCAATCCTTTTTTTAACAACATTTGTACCAAAATATCCATCTGTTTTTTTCTTTCACTCATTCATTCCCATCATTGAACCTAACTCAATCCAGGGACCCGTCGCAAAAATATTCATTGGGATGGGGCCGGGCTAGATCAGGGATGGCATCTCAAAGTGCTTCATATCTGGTGGAAAAGACTCTATTGAAATACCAGCTATTATCAATATTCAGGGTTCCGTTTCATGAAGACTTGTTATAATAACAAGTGCACAATTTCTATAACAGGTTAACCATCAGCCAATCAAATTGATTGATTTGGGTAGATTATAAAGGTTTTATGAAACGGGACCCTGATCAAGGATGAAATCTCAAAGTGCTTTATATCTGGTGGAAAAGACTTTATTGAAATACCAACTGCTATCAATAGTGAACCAATCCTGTTCAGGCGTGGTAACCAGTGGATGACACAACATTTGCTCCTGCGACAATTGCTCTGGGCTTTATTTCATCTAAGATATCGGGTAAGGTTTAAGGTTGCAATACGGTGTTATGTTTTTAGGTATAGGGTTAGGTTTTTAATAGGATAGCGTACACACTCTTAAAAATATTGGGTAAAAGTGCTCCATGAGGGTAAATATGTGTGTCCAACCAATATTGGACATCTCTTTAGGGCATTTTTATTTATCCAGTGTGATGAAAATTTTGCCAATTCTAAAGTAATTGCTGCTTGTTTTTTTAACCTCACTGCATGGACATTATGCTTCCCACATTGGGTAAAATACTGCCCCAAATTGGTTGGACACATAATTACCCTCGTGGTGGTAAATATTTTACCCATTATCTTTTCTTTACTGTGTAGCGTTAAATTCAGGGTTGGTTGGTCATTCCATTCATGTGTGGAATTTGCAGTGAAGCAACTGTCGCCATACCAAATGTCATGGAAATGACCAGTAAAGAAGTAATACACATTTTTCAGACGAAATGAAGACACACTACCAGTCATTAGAACGTGATATAAAAAATGTATAAATGCTTTATTTCCATTCGAACCAAGTGGAAAGACAAATACTGCTAAACATACACTTTATTTGAAAGTAGCAGCCTCAAAAAAGGTTTATACATTACATTTACTTTTATCCCAGTGAATAGGGAGCACCAAAAAACCTAAGCTCGACATGTCGGAAAAATACACAAAAAACAGGAATTACATGATTAGATCAGATGTATAAAAACATTTGAAATCTTTATATATTTTGTAATATAATTACAATCACTCCTTCATCTTCATTTGATTTAATTAATTTCACCTTGTTCAGAGTTTATAAAAGATATCTAGGCATGGATCACACCATTAAAACCAATAATGTAAAAACCGATAAAATGTTTAATACGCTTTGCTATTAAGCAATATAAAGCTTAATACCAACAAGCCTCAAAGGATATATTAAAATAAATAAAATAAAATGATGAAAAATAATATGATAGTCATACTTTTGATCAAATGAATAAGTTATCAGTATCCATAGGCGGCGGAAGCGGGGGGGGGGGGGGAACGGGGGGTCCTGTCCCCCCCTAAATTTGAGATGGGGGGGACGGTCCCCCCTAATACTTTTGTTGATAACCTTTTTTTTTAAATAAATTCAGGTGGACCCCCCTAAAATGTTTGTGGTCCCCCCTAAAATTTTGGTTGATAACTTTTTATTTTTGCTTGTCAAATTGTTTACCTGTGTCCAACCCAAAATTTCAGGTGGACCCACCCTAAATTTTTTTGGCTTCCGCCGCTATCTGAGTACATATTTGAAGGAACATGATATAATACAATGCTAATGTCAGTGCTGGATCTGGGTGGGGGCACCTCTGGCCCGTGCAAAATTCACCAAAAATATGCACAAAATTTCAATTTCATTTCAGAAAAGTGCCCCCATGACAAACTCAGTCCCTTCGCTTCCAAGTTTTTGAAATTTTATTACATGAAGTTTATATTTCGTAATAACTTTCTTTGTAGTTGGAGGTAGGAAAATCTTGTTCAGACAAATTCATAGGGCATGAAAATATCTTTAACATGACACCAAAACCAGCTCTCTAGGTGTTGTACTTTTAGGGATATGGCCGTTTGAATTCGCGACGTCGCGCTTATTAGTCCAATGTTCGTAAGCCTGTATCTCACCAATTAAGGGGATGTTTGCGAAAATATTTGAGTTCTAGCCGTGTTTCATTCATGAGTCCCAAAGTTTTACAAAAATCATAGAGATGACGGCAGATTCTTTGATGATTTGACATGGAATGACCCCTCATCCCTTCCCTAGTTTGGAAAAATTCCTGAGTACTGTCACGTACATACCCTTTCATCGAAACACTACACTACAAATCAGACGCATCCAAGAATGAATCAACAATGGTATGCCACGCTTTGCGATCCGACATGAGAGTTGGTAAATCATGCAACAAATTATCTGTATCCCTGGAAGCACTTATACATTTGGAATCTTTTTGGTTTTAAAATGCCATGGTAATTTCATCTTCATCAAAAAATAGGAATGCCCAAAAGCAAAATAAAAAATAGTTTCATGGAAAATATTGCTGTATGCATAGATAAGAAAGAAATAATTCACCACTGGCACTGTAAAAAGTAATACTGCATATCGCAATGCAGGGTGCTACATAACTTTTTGGAAGCGCTTGTCCGGTCGGGCAAGTAAATTTTTAAATAGTTGGAATATACTTGCCCTAAAATCTATTTCACTTGCCCGAAAAAAATCCTTGAAAAAAAAAGTTTTACCTGTTAAAAATAAATATTTGCGGTTTTATAAACCATTGACCCTTTTCTCTCTTTTGACATGAACTGATCTACCTTGGTATTGCATTTCTTTTTCCAAAGTGATTTTATCTTGCCTGCCATGACCAAAATTAGGGTCAATATCATATCATATCGACCCTAATTTTGGTCATTCTACTGTGAGAATTTTGCTTTCTACTGTGTGAATTTTGCTTGTCCAATTCGGGCAAGTAGTTTTGGTCTTAACTTCAAAACACTTGCCCGACTCTAACTTTTACTTGCCCCGGGCAATGGGGCAAGTGCTTATGTAGCACCCTGCAATGTTGCGTGCGTTTGTCGTGAGGTAGTCTAGGCCTTGAAAAATTCCTGTTCAAAGAGGCCGCAAGAAATGTTGCACTTTTATTGAAGGCATCCATGTAAATTTATCAATATTCACACGATGCCAGAGATACAAACAAAAAACGGCTTAACTGCAAAATAATCTATGATTGAATTATGTAGATGATAATATTGAACTTGATATTGAAGTGACAATATTCTTTCAAGACTCTTAAAAGTAAAAAAAAAAAAAAAAATCACTACAAACATCTCGGCAAGTTTCAAACAAGTACAATTGAAAGGCTGTGAGAATAATATTTCAAGAGAAAAAACAAGTATTTTCAACTTTTCAGCAATCTACATGTGTAATATGGTTTTGGGGGTTTTGAACCTGCAGTATTTTCATTAAAGAGAATATAAAATACAGCAGAGCAAAACCAATGCCATTTCTGTATAATATGGTTTCAGTAAAAAAACATCAAGGTGGACTCCTGGGTCCCGTAACACAAAGGTTAGCGATTGATCGTACGCTTGATTTCTACGATTGATTGTACATTGTAGTCTATGGAATCAATCGTAGAAAAATGTTCTACGATCATTGCTAAGCTTTTGTGTTACGGGCCCCTGGTCGTTTGTTGTCTTAAATTAACAAGTGGAACGCCTCTGGCAGTCTTGCCTGCATTATGCAATTCGATATAGCAGCATTGCTTCCTTTGAAAACAGCTAATGAATAATTACACTGTATTCACAGAAGAAAATACTAATATGATAATAAAATATTATGTCCATTGAGCCAAAATGAACTTTGACCATGATCATGTGACCTACGACATGTGCAAACAATCATTCATACTTGATTACCCTTATGTTGATGTTTCATGAGCATAAACTTCCTAAGTTTTGATGCCAATTTAACACATACTCCAGACACGGCCAGAATTCATTGACCTTTAAATGACCTTTGATATTGGTCATGTGACCTGAAACTAGCAAAGGATGTTCAAGGATACTTGATTGCTCTCTTGTCCAAGTTTCATGAACTAGATCCACAAAATTTCAAAGTTATGATGACAATTCCTAAAAAAAAAACCAATATGGCCAAAGTTTGTTGACCCTAGGCCTTAGTGACATTTGACCTTTGTTGTGTGACCTGAAACTTACACATGATATTCAGGAATACATGGTTGCTCTTATGTCCAAGTTTCATGAACTTAATTCATAAACTTTTAAAGTTATGATGATAATTCCTAAACAAGTGGAATGCCTCTGGCCGTCTCACCTGCATCACGCGATTCAATATAGCAGCAGTGCTGATTTTGAAAACTACTATAACTCGCACAAGATGTTCAGTGATACTTGGTTACTCTTATTTCCACGTTTTATGAACTAGACCAATACACTTATAGAGATATGATGGCAATTCAACAAATACCCCCAACGTGGCCAAAGTTCTTTGACCTTACATGACCTTTGACCTTGATCATGTGACCTGAAACTCGCACAGGATGTTCAGTAATACTTGATTACTATTATGTCCAAGTTTTATGAACTAGACCAACACACTTTCAAATTTATGGCTGTAATTCAACAAATACCCCAATTTGGCCAAAGTTCATTGACCCTAAATGACCTTTGACCTTGATCATGTGACCTGAAACTTGCACAGGATGTTCAGTAATACTTGATTACTATTATGTCCAAGTTTCATGAATCAGATCCATAAACTTTCAAAGTTATGATGGTAATTCAATAGATACCCCCAATTCGGCAAAAGTTCATTGACCCTAAATGACCTTTGACCTTGGTCATGTGATGTGAAACTCAAGCAGGATGTTCAGTGATACTTGATTAACCTTATGTATAAGTTTCATGAACTAGGTCCATATACTTTCTAAGTTATGCTGTCATTTCAAAAACTTAACCTCAGGTTAAGATTTGGTGTTGACGCCGCCGCCGCCGCCGCCGTCGGAAAAGCGGCGCCTATAGTCTCACTCTGCTATGCAGGTGAGACAAAAAAACCAACATGGCCAAAGTTAATTGACCATAAGTGACCTTTGACCTTAATCATGTGACCTGAAACTCAAGCAGGATCTTTAGCGGTACACTATTACCCTTATGTCTAAGTTTTATGAACTAGGTCCATATACTTTCAAAGTTATGACAACATTTCAAAAACATAACCTTGGTTAAGATTTCGATATTGATTCCCCCAACAAGGTCTAAGTTCATTGACCCTAAATGACCTTTGACCTTGGTTATGTGACCTGAAACTCAGGCAGGATGTTTAGTAATACTTGATTACCCTTATATTTAAGTTTCATGAACTAGGTCTATATACTTTTGAAGTTAAGATGACATTTCAAAAACTTAACCTTGGTTAAGATTTCAATGTTGACGACGCCGCCGCCGCCGCCGCCGTCGGAAAAGCGGCGCCTATAGTCTCCCTCTGCTATGCAGGCAAGACAAAAATCAAACTCCCTCAACCTATATGAAGTTAATTAAAATTTCAGCCTCACATAAATTACACTATGAAAGAGATAGGGGAAAAAATGACACGGGGGATGGGGGCGATTTGGCCCCCAAAATGCTCAATAGAGCCATGGAAACTAAAACTAGACCAATACACTCACAGAGATATGATGGTAATTCAACAAGTACCCCCAACATGGCCAAAGTTTATTGACCTTACATGACCTTTGACCTTGAAAATGTGACCTAAACTCGCACAGGATGTTCAGAGATACTTGATTACTCTTATGTCCAAGTTTCATGAGTCAGATCCATAAACTTTCAAAGTTATGATGGTAATTCAACAGATACCCCCATTATGGCCAAAGTTCATTGACCTTTGACCTTGGTCATGTGACCTGAAATGCGTACAGGATGTTCAGTGATACTTGATTACTCTTATGTCCAAGTTTTATGAATCAGATCCATAAACTTTCAAAGTTATGATGGTAACTCAACAGATACCCCCAATTCAGCCAAAGTTCATTGACCCTAAATGACCTTTGACCTTAATCATGTGACCTGAAACTTGCACAGGATGTTCAGTGATACTTGATTACTATTATGTTCAAGTTTCATGAATCAGGGGAGCGTTTCATGAAAGGACTTGTCGGACGTTTTATCCAACAAGTCCCACTTTATCCGACAGTTACCATAGTAACAGTACCTCTCAGCCAATCAACATCAGAGAAAGATGTCAGATCTGACAACTTGTCGGATGAAAATGTTGATGAAACACTCCCCTGATCCATAAACTTTCAAAGTTATGATGGTAACTCAACAGATACCCCCAGTTCGGCCAAAGTTCATTGACCCTAAATGACCTTTGACCTTGGTCATGTGACGTGAAACTCGTGCAGGATGTTCAGTGATACTTGATTAACTTTATGTCCAAGTTTCATGAACTAGGTCGATATATTTTCAAAGTTATGACATTTCAAAAACTTAACCTTCGGTTAAGATTTGATGTTGACGCCGCCGCCGTCGGAAAAGCGGCGCCTATAGTCTCACTCTGCTATGCAGGTGAGACAAAAAGGAGCCCTGGGCCCCGTCTTATAAAGAGTTGCGTTGATCTGATCGATTGCAACTACGGACGGCCAGCAATGTCAACATCTATTATGCATGTTTGTTCAAAATATTTTCTAGCTAAGATGCATATTCATGCATTCATCGTTGTCTTGAAATTCACTGTGCTTCTCTTTGTTTACAAAGGACATTGTGCACATTTCCTGTAGAAAACATTATGACACTGATGGCTTTCCATAGAGTTACGACTGATTGGATCAATTGTAACTCTTTGTAAGACGGGGGCACGGGGCCCTGGAAATCCCCATTTATCTCAATGTTAAAGCTTATCCAATGTTGCAGATTTAGACAGTAAGTTGTGAAAAGCATCCCCCAAAAAACAACCAAAAATGGATTTAAAAAAAAAAAAAAAAAAAAAAAAAAAAATTGGATCGGGAGACATTGAAAAAATTTGACTGTGTTTCTTATACTCATACACCCTGTAGATTCATGTAGATGCCTCAAAATTTATAATATCTGCAACATTAATATAGCAATTAATACAATATATCGAAGTGCTGCATACTATTACTCCTGATAGGGCTCTCGAACATTCAACAAATTCCTTTCCACCAAGAACCCATCAACTAAACCTGGGTGGAGATTGGCAAATAGAGATAAACATGAATGTACCTGAATATAATTTTGACCAAGGTGCACTGAATACTGTAAAAATACTGTTAGAACAGAAGTGTGCCCCCCTTTTGAAAGCAAAGATATTTTTTTTTGGCTTGTTGATTTTTTTCAGGGACACAATATCCTTAATTTTTTGGTTAAAACCCTGTGCCCCCCCTCTTTGAAAATCCTGGATCCGCCCCTGCCAAAGTGTATAGTCATGCGGTACATAGCCAATACGCATGTGGGGGCATCGTGGTCTAGTGGTTAAGACTCTCGTCTTTAAATCTGAAGGACGTGTGTTCGATCCAAGCCATGGCGTGTTTTCCTTCAGCAAGAACTTTACCCATATTGTGCTGCACTCAACCCAGGTGAGGTAAATGGGTACCGGCAGGAATTCCTCAAACAGCTGTGCGCACAGGAATTGGTAGACTAGCTTAGCCGGGGAAATTTTAGAGCGCCTTGAGCACCTAGCAAGATGGATAAGTGCGCTATACAAATCCTATATTATTATTTATTATCGCCTACCTATAAAAGCATAGCATTATTCGTCTACATAATAAAGGAAATGATTGCGAATGACCACACACATAAAGTGAGCAAATCTGCAAAAATGCCACATTTTCTGCATTGCCTATTGGTATATTCAAAGGTTATGATTATATTCAGTATTCAAGGCAGTATCCCATCCACAAAATAGCTGCAGTGGAAGCATTAAAACGAGGAGGAAAACTGTCATATAGACTATGTAGGCTATCAACAGTATTTACATCCATAGAATAGCTGCAATGGCAGGTTTAGCTGATAGCTGGCAAAGATGAATCGGGCATCGTAGATATATGGAAAGAGTAGTTGTGTGGGAATGAAAATTTAATATTATAGAGTTTGGAGTTCATATGCTATTAGTTAGAATCCATACATATTGGAATATTCATGATTTTAACATAATTGAATAACAGATATTAAAATAACAACCATCACCAAAGTAACATAAAACAATTTTGCAATACATAAAAAAGAACTGATCTGACCCTGCTGTTCATTGTTTAAACTACATTTTACTGCACTTTATACATGCAGCTAATGTGCTCTAAACCTACACTTTAAAAAAAAAAAATAACCAACCGACCCATTTTTACCCCCAACCAAATAATTTATCAAAGCCTTATTCATGGAATTGATGAAGTAATCGTGGCTAAGTAATTGCACCATATATTGTTACCATGCATGCGTGCACCATGCATGGCACTTAACACATACAATTACACAAAACTTGCACAGCTTACGTTTGACGAACTAGGAATACAGATATCGTCGACTGATAATTTTGCACAGAGGCGCAATAGGACTGGCAAAATTCCGGACGACAGATGAATATTATGGTCCCTAGTCATAAAGCTCAACCCTGGCTGGGTCATTGCGACCTGTTTTGTGTTGAGTAAACCAATTAGACAGACAAATTATGTGTTTATATCTTGTCGACAAATTGTGTCATTCAGGTCACAATTAACATTGCATCTATCTTAGACCCTGATGTGTGAAGTGACCTCAGCGGATATTTAGGCCAGCACCGATGTATACAAAAGCCCTGCAGTGTACTGTGTATATGTGTGACTGGATAATGATCGACAGTAGCATGCAACTTAATTCAAAGACCTTCATAATGAAGAAGGCCGCGAGCAAATCCCGTAGTAACACCGTCAAACAGCGCCTTCTTGAATCCCGGGAGCGTATACCTTTAAATAATAACTTTAGAGCAGAGTTTAGATTAAACTTGAATACTGGCCAAGGACTCTAAAAGATACATTGAAAAAAAAATATGTTAGAAAATGTGTTACTACCTGTTAGCATTCAAATGATTATATCATATGAAAGGTTCCTTGGTGGCTTTTTCTTCAGCATCCCTTAATTCAATCCCCTGCTTGTCATTATCATGATCTCGGAGCCCAATTTCCTTGCCGCCTCCTCTCTGGTCATCCTCGACCTCGCTCTCCATTTCAGGTTTGTAATGTCTGAGAGAAGAAAAATGAATGAAATGAGCTTGTTTCAATTAAGATGAATCATAATTATAATAGGTCAATGAAATGTTATTGTGTATGAAAAAAAACCGAGCATTAAAAAAAGAGCCAACAAACCTGTATATCTTGTAGGCCAACGTCCAGGAGCTGAAACTGAGGATGCTGAACGGTCCAAAGAACATCGGGTAGACTATGACCCCGAGGAACAGCTCCGTGTCGTCCTTGTAGGAGAACGAGATCAGCGTCATCGCGATGCCTATCTGCTGGAGTCCGGTCTCAAAGGCGATGGTACGGGACTGCTTGTGGGGTTGGCAGAGGAGCCTGGCGAGGGTGTAGCCCAGAGACCAGCCGATCCACATGTGGAGGAGCGAGGCGACGTAAAGCTTCCAGGTGGACGCCCAGATGTTCGGGTTGATGAAGACTGTGAGGATGATACTGGTGAGGATACCGAGCATGCCGACTACGCCGAGAGGCTGGATAGACAGAAACATTCCCTTTTTATCATAATTGTATCACATCTTTACCTATACCTGTACAAAAATGCAGTATTGCCCATTCTTACATCAAAGATGATGATGATACTGGTATTATTTAATCAAAATTATATCACATCATTATCTATATACAACTCATTTTAGCATCTACATAAAATGTGGTATTGTAGCACATTTTTGCATCAAAGGTGATGATGATACTGGTGACAATACAAAACATGCCGACGACATCGAGAGGTTAGATAGAGAGATGGACACATTACTATTTCATCATAATTGTATCACATCTTTACTTATACCTGTACAAAAATGCAGTATTGCACATTCTTACATCAAAGGTGATGATGATACTGGTATTATTTAATCAAAATTATATCACATCATTATCTATATACATGTACAACTCATTTTCGCATCTACATAAGATGTGGTATTGTTGCACATTTTTGCATCACAGGTGATGATGATACTGGTGACAATACCGAGCATACCGACTACGCCGAGAGGCTGGATAGAGAGATGGATCATGGAAACATTTGTATAATTTAATCAAAATATTTGCATCACATCATTACCTAGATGCAACACATTTTAGCATCTAAATAATATGCGGTATTGTTGCACATTATTACATCAATGATGATACTGGTGACAACACATGTACCAAGCATACCGACCCAGCACCACAAAACCCACAAAAAGTCGCACTGTGTGATTTTCAATTGGAGCCATTTGAGAGTATTTTGGTCAGAACGTTCAAATTTAAGATTTTGGGGGTTTTCTGAAAGAGTATACATGTACTCTCCAATATTTACTGCAAAAATTTGGATGTATCAATCAAAACTAAAGTGCTATTTTTGAGTGGTTTTATTATACCTATATTTGTATTTTTGCGTTAATTGTAATCATGTTTTATTTTCACGAAAACCTGAAATATTCATCTCTCTTTGAACTCCTATCAATTTAAAACAGGATAACTTCTAACATTGATACTTGTTCAAACTAATGGACAGGATGTACCTAATTAGTGTGTGAACTTTGGGGGCAAGCTGATAATTCCTTCTATTGAAATTATATTGATTTTTTCATCTTCCTTTTGTCTACAATACACAATAGTGGAAGAGTATAAAGCGCTCTTCAATAGACTAGGAATTTTTAATCACCCTTTTCTCAAAAGGAGTGTTCCATGGTAGTGAACATTCTCCTCTTAATTGTGTGGGTTAGGATCAATCATTGTGCATGAGTTATGTATCATTATAAAGCTTAGAGTATCCTCTTTCAGAAGGGCTATTTAAATGGATGCTCCAGGCTGAAAATATTTATATCTAAATAAATAGAGTAAAAATCACAGAACAAAATGTTGAAATTTCATCAAAATCTGATAACAAATGGCGAAGTTATTGAATTTCAAAGTTAAGCAATATTTTGTGAAACAGTGATATGCACATCATCATGAATATTCATTAGGTGGGCTGATGATGTCACATCCCACCTTCCCCTTTCTTATGTTATTACATGAAATCTTAATTGCTTCACTATTTCATGCACGTATGTGTGAATGATATGTCTCCCTTATAATGAAAAAAGTTGCAGCAATGAATATCTAATGCACTTAATCAGCTTTCAATCCATTTTTTTTTAATAGTTTTTTAAAAAGAAACTGTGAATAAACCTAATTTCATATAATAAAATACAAAAAAAAAGTGGGGATATCGGGTATGACATCATCAATTTGCTCATTGAATATTCATGAAGACAAGCCTAGAACTGTTTAACCAAAATAATGCAAAACTTTAAAATCTCATAACTTTGTTATTCCTTGTTCATTTTTGATCAAATTTTCAGTATTTTGTTTGTCTGATTTTTCTATATCTATTTAAATTATCCTCAGCCTGGAGTATTCCTTTACCTAAAATTTCATTTTTGCTGACTTTCTGTGGGTTTTGTGGTGCCTGATCATATCTGCTCTTGCGACAGTTGCTCCTACTAAAAATGAAGACATAAAAGCCATACACAATTATCTCAAACTTCAAACTAACAGTATTAATCTTAATCCTAATCCTCATATTGATTCTGATCCGTAAATCCCATCACGATCCTAACCTTCACATTTCATTCTCTGAGAAATTAGCAGAGCAATTGTCTCTGGGGCAAATAAATATCTCCTTACCAATTTTATTACCATTACCTACAGAATGCATTTTAGCTTGGAATAAAATGTGGCATTTTCTCACATTTTAAATAAATTTTGATGCCTCTCTCAATTGGCCTTAAATATTTGTTGTGCCATTATTATATTTTTTTGTCATTTGAGCTGTAATATGAAAAAAATCTCCTCTACAATGGAAAAGTGCCCTTGCTCTAAAAATATTGACATTCAAATCATGTAAAAGCAACTCCATACATAAATCAATATCAGCTGTTTGTGACCCCCCCCCCCCCAAGTGGCTACAGACATCCAGGTACAGATCTGAAGGTACTCAAGGGGAATTGTGCCCACTTTCTTGAAGGCCTTTTAGGGGGTATTTGTTTTTTCAATGGGGAAAGTGGCTCTAATGGCTGTGACGTTAGACCTCCATGTTTCTATGCTTATTCAAAAAATTCATGTACCCCCCACCATGGCTTTTGGTATTTTATCCTTTATCATCTCATCACAAAGTCGACTCACCTTGCCGATAAAAATCCCCCACTTCCTCGACTTCCATCTGATCAGGATACCGAGACCGACGGGGCCGATGAACGATACCAGGGCAATAATGATGTCCTTGTACGGTATAACGGCCCCTCTGTCCGTCCACCGTCGGCCATAGATGAACAGGTTGAGCGGCATCGAGCCTAGCGTTATTACCGTTGATATCGTTGTCATCACCACGCTGATATTGGATAAAAATAAAGAAGCATTGCAAATTCATAGACAATCACTTTAATGAAATGACTTAAGTATTTGATAAACTGATAGTATAAAACTGTCATATATGTGTGGTGGCAAGTGTCGATTGGGCACCCGATCAAATTAAATTTTGATGTGAAATAGGTACATTTATCTAATAAAACACATTTTCAGTTTACTGTACGTCCTTCACACCACAACCTTATGGTCTGTAATGAAATGGAAAAGAGACATATAGGCCCGAATTCACAAAGGTGGTTTTGAAAACCCACGGTTGAATCCATGGTTTATGCAAATTTCCTGTATAAATTACGCTTAATTTAGCACGTATCGGGCGCGTGTATCAGATATGTCCAATGCTGCTGAGCGCTTTTGTCACAGTGCGCCAAATTGACACCTGTTACCATGGTTAAATACGCTATTCTGTTCATGAGTCCACTGTTTGAAGAGTGGACTCATTAATTCAAAACAGTGGACCCATGAATAATATAGCATGGATAACCACGGCAACAGGCGTCAATTTGGCACACTGTGACAAAAGCGCGCATCAGCAATTCAGCATTGGACATTTTCTAATATACGCGGTAAAATAAGCGTATTTTATACAGGCCATCTGCATAAACCATGGACTCAACCGTGGGTTTTCAAAACCACCTTTGTGAATTCGGGTCATCGGCTTCAAGAAACTTGCCGAATCCCCCACAGGATTATCATCATTATCATACAAACGTTGATCATTTTCATCATCTACTCACCTGAGGCAAACGTCACCATCTGTCCAGTAGGTGAAGAGGTTTGAGGTTGTTCCTCCGGGACTCGAAGCTGCAATGAGTATACCCAGAGCATGGGGTGGCTCCATCCGAAGCACAATCGCCAGGACGAATCCTATCAGAGGCATCAGTATAACCTGACAGACGAACCCTATACCGACCCCAACAGGTCGACGGAGCTACATCGGAAAAGAAAGACAGGAAATATACAATATGGATATTATTATATTAGATTCAATTTAAAATAAAACCAAGATAAGTTGAAAGATTTGATCAAAGTAAACCATCATCCTTATTACCCCTATCACCTAGCATTCAATTGAGGAAAAAGAAATAATGTCACTGTTACATGTACATGTAGGTGGCCTCGCCACCCTATCCCTTTAAAGGGGAATCCAACCCAAATAAAAACATGTTTTTATAAGGAAAAGAAAAATCAGACAAGTTGATAGGTGAAAGTTTGAACAATACTGGACAACAGGAAGAAAGTTACGAATTTTTAAAAGTTGTAAATATTGGTAATCACTATACCCATGAAGACTTCAAATTGGCCGCATATGGGATGTCATAGTGATGTAGGGCAAGGACTACTCTTCCATGTACTCCAATACATATTATGGCTAAAATGTAATTTTTCCCAAAAGTTTTATTTCAAATTATATTTTTCTTTCATGAGGACATAAAACAATATACTACCTGGGTTATATTTAGATTACTGCCCCAGGGGAATGGGTACTTAGGAGAAAACCACTAATCCCTGATAATAAAGTACATGGCCTATGGGAAAGTTGTCCTTGCCCATTGTCATGATTTACTTACCCAGTTGCCAATTTGGAATCTACATAGTATAAGTGATCTCAGTTTTAAAGCAGCTATAACTTTCTTATTGCTTGTCCGATTTCTTTCAAACTTTCACCATTCTGTTTAATTTATTTTTTCTCCTTCCCCACACAACTTTTTATGACCAAGGCTGAATTCCCCTTTCAGGTTATTCTGCCTGGGCACTTGAGATTGCTATATGTATACCTAGAGCATGGGGTGGCTGCTCCGAAGCACAATAGCCAGGACGAATCCTCTCAGAGGCATCAGTATAACCTGACATACGAACCCTATACCGATCCCAACAGGTAGATAAAGCTATCAGGTAAAAGTAAGAAAAATGGCCAGGATAATAATAATAATAATAATAATAATTAACATTTATATAGCGCTTAATACAACAGTTTCTAAGCGCATTGGAAAGAGAAAAAAGAGGTAGCAAAATACAGTGAAAGAGAACAGGATATGGAATTAAGAGGACTGCTTAATGAGGTAAGATTTGAGGAGTGTTTTGAAAGATTCGACAATGGATGCATTACGGATGGAGATGGGGAGATTGTTCCAGAGTTTAGGGGCAAGAGCAACAAAACTTGTCCAGAACAATCTATAGATGAATTCAAATCCACTGTTGATAATTTGGTTCCAGATAACAACAAAAGTCACTCGAATTAAGCAAAGAAATAGAGAGCAGATAGAGGAGCTGCCAACAGGTTGAGCGCTCTTAATGATTGACGGTACCGGTACTACAGGATGAATATCATAAGAGGCATCAGTATAGCCTGACATATAAAAACATACCCTGATGAAATTGAACTGAATTATGAACAATGTACGATAATACAACAGCAGCGGACTGTTTCAGAACAGGACGTGAGAAAACACCATATACAAAGACTTTGTACACAAAATCAGTATTTTTATTAATTTCGGATCTGACATGCACTTTACATAAATAGATCTTGGGGTGTGTTTATGCTTCCATTGCGAGGACAGAATCAGCGTTTTCAAATGTCGATTCAAATTGCCGATCGTAAACGTGGTTCTGGGAGTGCTGTTTATGCTTCACTTTTCAGAGGCGAAATCACGAACTCCAGCTGGCTTCGCATCGTAATTTTCGTTGAGCAGGAAAGCCAGGTCAAATTGGGCGCGCCCTTTTTCGAAAGTTTTTTTTTTCCCAGAGTTGTTATGGGGAAGGTACGTTGACTGTTATTTAAACATCGAACAATTTCCGATATTTTAGTCATTGCATGGAGCTACTTGACATAGCCATATATTTTCCAACATGGTGAGGATAATAGTGAGAAAAAATAAAGAATATTAAAGTATACATAATAAAATAATAAAACATCTATTTGTTCATGGGCATCTGGCGATGTCTCCTCATTATAACTCATGTTCCAGGTTTTTTTTTGTAGATCCCTCAACATTCATCGTGATGACAAATTGGAAGAGTAATACTAGTGATAGTACTTAAATCAATTATCACACATGCAAATGTAAGAAGGGAGATGAGAGGTAATTCCGTGGAGGTAACATGCGACCATGGAGCAATGCGACTGCATTTGCCCGCGGATTTTCATCTCACCGGAAGCATGCACCAAATGACGTCATTTAAACACGTTTACGATCGTGGTTCTGTTTATACTTCCCCAGAAAGCCTGATTCTGGTCAAATGTCGTTTACAAACGCACCTTTTTGTGAGTTTACGATCGGCGTTTTGAAACAGCGTTTAAATGAAAGTAAGCATGGACGCAACCGTGTTTCGGACTAATCACGTATGGAAACGCTGATTCTGGCCTGAAAAGTGGAAGCATAAACACGGCCTAAGTACAATATGTTGTGTCATTTCAGAACTGTGTGCCAGGGCTTGCAAATCTGCTCTCAAATGATGCGTAAAACTTGAAAGTAAAATTCAGTGAGTTTTAGGGTTACGGTTAAGAATAAGATGAATAGTGTGATAAACAAGCATTAAAAGTTACTGTAATGGTATAGGGCAGGCCCTATGCCCCTTTTGCATGAAATTGTATTGATTGCAAGGTTGTATCCTACACAATAGCAAATCACATCAACGTTCCAGCTGCAATCAAGAATGATATTACCATCAAAGTGTACAAGTTTATACCACAGGGCCAAGATTCCCTGTAACTCTAAGAGAGTATGTCTTGAAACATAGTCAGTGGCTTTCACTGACCACTGTATTCATCATTACCTGCTGAAATACACTGTACTTGCATCAGATTGGCTCATACCAAAATAAAGAAGTGTTTGGTGCCGCAAAATCGTAAAATAGCCTTAAAAATGGACACGCTGAAGCTTTTCGACATGCACTCATCGGAGTAAAATCGCATGAATGACTAAAACGCTAGAGCAAAACAATATATAATGGAACTGAAACTAGACAAAATGACTAAAACAAAACGCTGGAGCAAAACAATATATAATGGAATCAAAACTAAACAAACTAGATTGTCTAGTTTTGGTTCTATTATACAGTGCGTCCCAGAAAAAACGAAACCAAGATTAAGCGATGATTTATCATAGCTTAATCACAAATACAATAGACAAATGACCTACCAATGTAAAGCTTAGAATCTCTTCTTTCATCTGATATATATTACTTAGATTATTCCCCATTCACGCATGAGTGAGCAAAAACAATTTGAAGAAAGGATACCAAAAACTCATTTGGCGGGGGGTATCTGAATTTCAAAACAAAAATCACATGCCTAAGAAGTTCAATATCTGCTCTTTTATTTGATACATTAATCACATAAAATGGTCAAGAAGTAAAAAAGTTATGTTCCCTCGAAACAATGCTTGTATTTTTATAATTTCATTAAATAAACGTGTTTTCACCGGTTTCCCACAGAAGCTATCGCATGGTTAACAAAAGACTTAATGCATGGCTGATCGTCAACAAAACGGAGTGTCAAGTGAGTTTGAACGCTAGCCTGTAGAACCTCTTAATTTTATGAAATTATTGAAATTCAAGCCTTATTTCAAATAACCAGAACTTTGTTAATTCTTGACCATTTTCTGTAATTGAGGTATCAAATTAAAGAGCAGATATTGAACTTTCTAAAAATGTGGTTTTCTCTTTGAAACCCAGATACAGCCCGCCAAATGTCTTTTTGGTATCCCCTCTTCAAATTGTTTTTGCTCACTCATGCGTGAATGAGAAATAATCTAAGTAATTTCAGATGAAAGAGGAGATTTTAAGCTTTACAATGGTAGGTCATCTGTCTATTGTATTTGTGATTAAGTGATGTAAAATCATCAATAAAACTCGGTTTCTTTTTTTGTGGGACGCACTGTATATTGTTTTGCTCTAGCGTTTTAGTCATTCATGCGATTTTACTCCGATGAGTGCATGTCGAAAAGCTTCATACCGAAATATTTCTTAGAAAATTTCTGACTATTTGTATCAAGAAATGTTCCCCTGGTCTCTTTAGATTTATACCTACAACTATTTTGAAGTCTTTAAACTCGATGGCAGCTCCCATCCCGACCATGGTGAGTCCGAGAGTAACCATCAACACATACTGGTTGGCAAGCTTTAGAGCTTCGATATTCCTGGCACTGTTTGTCTCATTACTGCTACTGTTATTCAATGTGACGTTCATCCCATAGCTCCCGTTGACCTTGTAGTGACCCGTAACATCTGACGGGCTTGGTGCCCCTATGGTAGAGGACATCGCCTCTATGGCTCTCGTGGTGAGTTCAATAGCCATCTGGATATTAACCACCTGTCTACTGACTTATGTGATTACCATAAGTTTTTCACAGAGATGTCCCAGTTGCAGAAGTCATAGGGTTAATCTGCAGAGAAAGTAATAGCAAATGAAACTT
This sequence comes from Lytechinus pictus, assembly GCF_037042905.1. NCBI lineage: Eukaryota > Metazoa > Echinodermata > Echinoidea > Temnopleuroida > Toxopneustidae > Lytechinus > Lytechinus pictus. The sequence continues at coordinate 21,234,551 of NC_087258.1, forward strand.
GGAATGAAATTGGCATGGAGTCATGAAGATTCTGATGCCTATGCAAATGAGACATATTCATGTTTGTGGATTGCTCAGGCAAAACATTGATGACGATTTTGATGAGGATGATGACACTGTGTTTGATACGATTGAATTTATGAAGTGTTTGGTAATATGATCCACTACCATAACAGAGAATGAAGTTAGGGGTCTATATCATAAACTTATGAATGAGTGATCAAAATTCCTGAATCGTGTGTATTTATTGAATGGGTGCACGCACAGCTACATTAATCTCTAGACATGAGGCACCGTTTTTTTTTTTTTCAATCTGAAAATGACTGGCCGAGTTTTTTTTCTTCCAAATCCAAGAGAAAAATCTTTATCTAGCAACAATGTTTATGACCCATTTCTTTTACTTTTTTAATGAGATTTTTGGCACACTTCATTCATAAGAGAATAAGGAACATTTTAAAATGAACATATTTGTAACATAAAAATAAAATCATGTTTTGTTAGATCTAGTCTAAAATGTTTGGTGCACAAACATGGGGCCAATATGTATGGTAGTGGATCATATTACCGAACACTTTTCATGAATTCAATCATATCAAACACATTATTCTCATAAAATTCACCAAACTTTTAACATAAATACACAATTACCTACAAAATATAAATATATATGTGAAAATTTTGCCGAAATCGTTTTTCCTTTTTACGATATTAGCTTCTAATCGGACCCCTCTTCGCACGTGAAGTATTTTGGTCACTTGAAAAAGGTATCATATTACCGAACGTGTGTTTTCTGTGGGAAAAGTTGAAAAAACAACAAAAATACTTATGAGCTATTTTGACCATATTTTATTATTGTTAGAATATTAAGACTTTGAAAATGTGTTTTTGACCATTTTTCATCAATTTCTATTCAAGTTCTCTTTGGAAGGATGTTGCGAAATTTTGAGCGTATGAATTTTTTTTCTGATGCGTGCGTTCGGTAATACAAGGCCGGTCGGTAATACAATCACTCACTATACTAGACCCAATAGTTTTTATTGAAGATTTTTTTTTAATGTAACAGCTCACGTCCCTGGTTAGTCCTAACGCATTCACACTAGGCCTAGGCCTATAGAATGTTAAAGTTATGGCAAGTTCTTTCTAAAAATAATTAGAAAAAAAACAAAGAAAGGAGAGGAATGATTTTAAAGGACACGTCGAAGAAAAGAAAGAAAATAATAGTAGGCCTAACGAGTTGGCGGTGTCTTAGTCAAATATGACTGGTCGCCATTAATATCCAACAAACAACAAGTTCTCTCAAGTCTGCGCAGTCCCCCTTCTTGTCTGCACAAACGCGTATCTGCACGATTCTAGTATAGCAAGATCCCCTAAGTCTGCCCAGTCCCCCTTGACTTTTCTGCGCACTCGTGTATCTGCGCGATTAGTAAAAGGAGATACGCAACGGACACAAACTTTACACATAGTCAATCATAGACAGATAGATCTATTATTCATTAAAAAAGGTGGGAAAATAATGAATTTGGGGCATTTCATGTGACGGACTAAAAAAAATGCAAATGCAGCCTTTCTCATCATCAAAATACCCGAATTACGAATCGTGTGCAAAGTGAATGGTTGCGCAGACATAGGGTAGGCCTACCATTTTTTTTTCAATCTGAAAATGACTGCCCGAGGTTTTTTCCAAGAAAATCCTAGTAATTATCTGATTATAAAAACTAAAAGCCTTATTTCTTTCAACTTTTTATATTATCTGGTAGTTTGAGTGGTACACTTACTCATAATAAGGAACATCATTATCTGAAAGATTTTGTGAAATAAAAAAGAAATTCATGTTAAATCTTAACTCAAATTATTACGTTCGCTGACTTGGGGACCACCATCATTTTTAGTGATAGTAGTAGTACCGGTACCGTAGTAGGCCGAACGTTAGTGAAGTAACCGTGGCGTTACCGATAATACTATTTAGTCGTTAAGTTTTTAGGAATAGGAGGTCTAGTCCCTAGATCAGTTAACTCCTGACTCGATCACTCTGTTCTACGGTACTGGTATATGATGAATTTAAATCTTCCCACTGACCTGGGTGAATAGGATGAGTAGAGTTTGTGAAAGCTAGGTACATTTTGATGAGAGCGAGGAGAGATGGACTCACCAGAGAGTAGCGGCATTCTCCGACTCACCCGGGTACCAGTTACCCCGGCCCCGGGCGCGGGCCCGCCGCGCGCGCCCCGGGGCGCCGGCTAGGTACGTCCATGGGGCTCCGCGTCGCGGTTCGGTAGAGTACTTGACTTGTTATTGTATCTTTGATGGGGAAAAATGATGGAAACATTCTCATGTGGGTCTATTCAGTTACAGTTTGCCATTTAATTGCCTTCTGATGTTGCAATCTTGCACATTGATTTCGTATAATTAAATTAGCCTATCATGATAATTAGTTTTCTCCTTCAAATGAGAGAAGTTGATAACAGGCAATAATTCTTGGATTACATTTATATAATAATCATGAGTAATAAATAATGGTGCAATATGGAAAGCTTGAAAAACAAAACATACATAAGTTATCCCTCCAAAATTAATTCAGCGTGTAAAGCAAATCAAACAATAAACAATTAAATAAATACCCAAAAAAATGCATCACTTCTTGTGACATTACTCATACTCATAGTGTGCCTATAAAATAATTTGTGCGGGTTTTTCCGTTCTCGTTTTTAAAGGAGAATGAAACTCTTGGAGCAAGTTAGCTTTTGTGAAAGCAGCAAAATCAAAGAATAAGATCAACAAAACTTTGAGTAAAATAGGACTAGCAATAAAAGAGTTATGAGCATTTGAATGTCGAGATCACTAATGCTATGGAGATCCTCCCATTGGCAATGCGACCAAGATCTGTGATGTCACACACGTACAACTCTGATCTCCCATTTGGACACTGAAAATATACCCCAAAACATCTCTTTTTGCTCATTCTAATCATATGACAAACGATTCATCAATGATATAATGTTGTGAAACCTCTGTACTTGTCATCTCATAAAGAAAACACCTCACCTTGTGATAGACTCTATAAAAGTGAAAATATAAGTGAAATAAGTACTATATATAAAGTAATGAGGGAGTTGTACGTGTGTGATATCACAGATCTTGGTCGCATTGCCGTTGGGAGGATCTACATGGCACTAGTGATCTCAATATTCGAATGCTCATAACTTTCTTATTATTCATTCAATCTTCCTCAAACTTTCAACAATATTTTTCTTTGATTTTTCTCTTTGATATGGATTCAGCTGGTTTCAAGGGTTTCATCCAATGGCACCCTACATGTTACGACCGAGGAAAAATAAGGAGAACACATGAAAAAAAAAAAAACAAGGAGAAAACGGGTGACTTATTATTTTTGTTTATTAATATCATGTCAAAATCTATCACAAAATTTGATTTTTGTAGAAAAAGGGTCAGTAAAAATCTTTACTCGCTCGATTCACCTTTATAATCTTGTACACCGAAACAGACAAGCAAGCCAAGCAGGAAAATAATAATAATGAAAAAAATAATAAATCACTGCCATTTTGTATAGAATTGAATAGATCGAATTTCATTACCAAATCTCACTGCCAAGCACATTAGCATTAAACATACAGTATAATACATCACACACAAAATTATTTGAAAGCTTAGTCCCAAATACCGGTCCACATCAGCTAGTGTAAGTTGAAACAACACCAGTTAAGAATAAAACCGAAATTGATTTAACACTGATTTGTCTTGCATGCTTAAACGCAAAATTGGTGTTAGCCTAACGCCAAATCGGTGTTGTTTCAACACCTCTCTGGTGTGGACCGATATAGATACCAGGCTAGCTGGTGTTAAATTAACACCGGCGTTTTTGCAGTATGTATCAACGGGCGTACCGATGGGGAGGGGCTTGGGACCATGGGTTTATTTCCAATTCGTCTAGCCAATTCGTCCAATTGCCAACTCGTCTATCATTTGGTCTACCATCAGTTCGTCCACTCACCACTTAGAATAATATACAGAATAGAATAGTAATAATAATAATAATAATATTTTACTTATATAGCGCATAATATTCGTGATCTCTATGCGCTTAACAAATCAATCATTTATTACATAAGAAATCAAGCGAATTGTTAATATGGTTTTAATTAAATCAAAATATTATTCTACATTAAACTAAGTATTATGCTACATTGAAATATACATTAAATTTACATTACACTGCATTCTATTTGCTAACACATGATATCATTACATGGTATTAATTTGGTACTGAACATATTGAGTAAAACTATATATTAAACTATATTACGCTACAACAATGAAAAAAGATAGGTCTTGATTGATGTCTTGGAATTAGCTGTTGAGGTGGCTTCACGTAGTTGGGGTGGTAGAGAGTTCCATAAATGTGATGCAAGGGTGGTGAAGGCACGTTCTCCATAGTACTTGTTGACTCTGGGAGTTTGGAGAAGGTTTAGATTGGCAGAACGGAGCTTTCTGTTATTTATTTATTGGCAATACATAATTGGCAGCCAGTGGTTGAATACATGTTTACAAAATATAAGATCATACAAAGATATTTTACAAAGAGTGGATGAATTAAAAAAATGCATTTAATACATAAGAGATTAAATCACACAAAGATTTTCATTATGACGGATCTAATTACATAAAGGAGTTCTAATTAAGTGTAAGTGAAATTATAAATCGCATTGAATCAAATATTGCATAAATAGACAGAAGAATGCATAATGAAATCAACTGGTAAAACAAAGAAAATCATATTCAGGAGGTCAGCACAAATCTAATTATAGATCAAGTATTAGAAGATTCATTATACTGATTGATAAGCAAACAACATAAATGTGTAACAATCTCATTAATGTTGCATTGTATCAAATAAATAAAAAGAAATTAATGGAATGATAGCTTCAAAGGAAATGCATAATGGTCTACTTTCATTTAGTCTAATGCCATTCCGTCTAACAACCAGGTGGTCCAATAGCCAAATGGTCCATATAGCATTTGGTCTTATTAAACTAACGTGTTAATTGTGCAAATGAATGAAAAGAAAATGGGTATTAGACCAACTGGTTATTAGACGAAATGGTAATAGACGCACTGGTGATTAGACAAAGTGATGATTGGACCAAATGGCTATTGGACCAAATGGTTGTTCGACGAAATGTTGATGGACGGAATGGCATTAGACTAAATGAAGGTATATAGACCATCATGTGGTGAGTGGACGAATAGGCAATTTACCGGGCCAAGCATGGACCCGGCAATTTTTTACAACCAAGAAAAAAAAAAGAGGAAAAGTGGTGATATGATTATCATTCTTTATATTATAATGTCAAAATCTACACAACAAAAACTGTGGTGTTAACCGGTGTACATAGAGGACAACACCAGTTAGTTTACACCGGTGTTAAATTGACGGTGTTATTTTAACACCCATAGGTGTTATTACAACACCTTGGATTGTTATATTTACACTCTTTGGTGTCATGTTCAATCTCTAGGGTGTAATTTTAACACCTCAGGGTGTGGTTCTATTAACACCAACTGGTGTCAGTTTTAACACCACATTTTTTTACAGTGTAGCACAACATCACTAAATAAGGTCAACAATTTGGCCCGCTCGCAACATTTTAGAAATGTCAGTTGCCCCCTCAATTTTTTTGCTCATTACGCCAATGATAGATTAAACGATTATTCAAACATCTTCCGTAAAAAATGACAAAGTCTATTCTACCCCCCCCCCCTTCCCCCTCTGGTACAATACTGCACCTAAATGCAACAAGAGATTCTAGAGGATTTCTAGATCGAGATCTTAAACGAATGGTGAAATTTTCGCTAAAAACGTAAAATAACATTACCAGTCAGTCTCGACGTATAATATAGGCCTACATGCAGTGGCGTACCGTGGGTCACGGCATTGGGGGGGGGGGGGGCACCAGCAAAAATTTTGAGTCACTTAGTGAGCGCGCGAAGCGCGCCCAGTTGCCAGGTATACTGACCTAATAGAGACATTTTAAGGACAGTGCCATTAAACGGATATGTATCTCACTGGTCAAATAATGCGAGCGCGAAGCGCGAGCTTAAAATTCGTGATATTCAGACCTAAAAAAGGACCTAATAAAATTCTTTTGTAATCATGATACGTACCTGTCTCGCTAAATAATGCGAGCGCGAAGCGCGAGCTGAAATTTTTGTAAATATTGACCCCAAACAGGGACATCTTAAGGACTATATTTTAGGAATCCAGTATACATATCTCACCATAGTCATCTAATGCGAGTGCCAAGAGCTTGCTGATTTTGTTAGAATAATATAAATCTAAACACATGAAGCACTGGTAGTCATTGTAATCATGATTATCATACGCATCTCACTAATCAGATATTGCGAGCGCGAAGCGCGAGCTGAAAATTTAGGAAATTCAGACTTAAAGAGGGGCATTCTAAGGCCTGCTTGTAGGAATTCACGATGACCATGCGTATTTCACTAACCAAATGATGCGAGCGCAAAGCGCAAGCTGAAAATTTTTGATATTCAGATCAGAAAAAGGGACATTTTAAGGACTGATTTTAGGAATTCATGAAGAACAGCCATATCTCACCAATCCACTAATGCGAACGTAAGCATGGACAGGAAATGGTTTATATTAAGACCTTAAAAAGGGGCAATCGCTTTAAGTAGTCATGAAAAAGAAGCATATTGCACTACATTAAACAATAATTATTCGAAGTGCGAGGAAATATATTTGGTGTATATTGACTTGAAAACGGGAGATTTTAGTACAGAGGATTACATATCTTGTTAAACAGACAATGCGAGCACCAGGAACAATGTAAAAACATAGGCCCTGCGCAAATTATGTTCCATAAAGTTATGATTATTTAATGTAATATAACATAACATAATTATAATATAATATAACATTATAATTAACAATAATTTTTTCTTTCCCCACTACGTTTCTTTCCCTTTCTCCCTCCTTTTCTCCGTTTTTTTTTTTTTTTTTTTTTTTTTGGCCAGCCGATTGGGGGGGGGGCACGTGCCCCCCATGCCCCCCCCCCCCCGTAGTTACGCCACTGATGGGAATGCTTGATTAAGAATGAACACTCGAATTGAAAATCTTTTTACTGTAATTCCTAGATGTTAAAAATCATCACTGGTTATGTACTTTGGATTGAATGCTTTGCTAATGATCAAATTATAGTTATGTGCATTTGAAGATCTGGCATTCGAGAGGTCTTCTTATTGAATGAAGGCATACAATCGTTTTTTATATCCTAATACATCGGCCTGATTAAAGGGGAAGTTCAACCTGACAAAAAGTTGATTGTACAAATAGCTTAAAACATAAACAAAAATATTGCGGAAGGAATGAGGAAAATCCATCAAAGAATGAAAAAGTTATTAGAATTTTAATAATTTTTATTTGTGACGTCATATGCGAGGAGCTTTCCTACATGGTAAGGAATCAATGAAATGTCATTTTCTAAAAAAAATGAAAATGCTTTTTATTGTACCTTTAGTATATCAATAGACAAATTATTTAACACCTGTTCCTAAAAAGAAGACAAAAGTTAGTCATTACGAACCATTAAACATTGAAATTTGTGCATATTATATTTTCCTCAAACCGTCAGCTATTTTTACAAGAAACTTCGCTTCAGGGTGAACTTCCCCTTTAAGAACGAATATTCGAAGTGAAAATCATTTGACTGTGATTCCTAGATGTTAAAAATCAATACTGGGTTAATTTAGGTACTTTGGATTGAATGCTTTGCTAATGCTCAAATTATGTTTGTGTGCATTTGAAGATATGGCATTCGAGAGGTCTTCTTATTGAGTGAATGCATGAACTCGTTTTTTTACATGCTATACATCAGCAATAGGCCTACAACGCTTACTGCATTCGAGGGAACAAAGTAGGAGGAGAAGAATAAAGAAGAAGAAGAAGAGGAAGAAGAAGAAGATGATGAAAAAGAAGAAGAAGAAGACGAAGAAGAAGAAGAAGAGAAAGAAGAAGGGGAAGGAGGAGGTGGCGGATGAGGGAGAGGGGAGGAGGAAAGAAGGAAAAGAGAGAAGAGCGAATGATTAATTAACAAAAGAAGGGGAAAAAACGAGACGAAGGAATCATGAAAATAAGAAGATGATTGAAGATGACAAACGGGGAGATATATGTAGGCCTATAGGGAGAAGAACTGGTAGAAAGGTTTATGAAGAAAAATGAGACAAAAAAAAAACGTGCGTGAACAAGAACAATACAAAACTCAAATTGGAGAAGAAAAAAAGAGAGAAAACCTTCCAAAATCCGCCATTAATACTTATTATTATCCTATGGGGAATGCCTTACCACAGCCATGGTCACTCATCTCACTTTTTTTTCAAAATTATTTAGTAAATTGACATTGTTTTTTAAATTTTCGAGCTAAGAAGATTATAATTAAGAGGATGACGTACTTTGACATGCTGATCGGAGTTCAATATCACTCCCAGAGCAAAATCTTTGGACTGATAATGATGACTAGTTAAAGAAGAAGATGCGGAAGAAGATGATGATGAGTGGAAGAGTGAATATAAAAAGTGAAGCACGGTCAAATATATACTCACGAAGACACAATATAGAATCGATCACAAAGGCCTGCGTCGCAGTGGTATTAATCTTAAGAGAAAAACTGACATGAAAGTCGCCATATTGCACTGAAAAATATAACTCAGAGCAGAAAGAAAGAACCAATGGACATAATTATGAACCTCTCGAAGAAATAACTTTTCGTCATGGTCATACCAAACGGTCTCCACGAAAAGACTAGCACATACAAAACTTGCTGTTCCGATTCAGCGAGAGGGCCTTCAGTACACAATGCATTAATATAGACTGCACATTCAGACCCTTTATAGCTCGAGTTAAAACTAGGGGCGGGTGGGGGGGGGGGGTATAATGAGGAACACTTCCCAATCTTAAAAAAAATCATAATAATAATGCCTTTTGGCTAGGTGCATATCATCCGTCACAATAAGTAATATATATTTATTATATTTCTTCATCTCTTCCAACGATTAATCTATACCCATATTTATAATTCAAATTCTCCCTGTTTAGAATATGCCGCTTCCCAATATATCTGATCTATGACCCAATAATGCTTACGTCGGCTTGCCAAGAGGTACAGAAAGCAAAAACAAACGAATGTGACTATAGGGGCCTACTATTCCCAAGACATTATAATTCCAAGTCACTGTGAGGAGTCTTCTTTTATGCTAGTCAATTTTATCTTTCTTTTTGGTCATCTATATATATATTCTTCTTAACTTTATATTTTATCATTGTTTTCCTAGTTTTAATTTTCCTTCTTCGAACGGAATGATACCTTTTATGTTTTATCATCGTGAACACACAAGAAGGACATTATTTGGTTTATATTTAATATACAAGCATGAAACAGTGGTGTTGTTTTTCCAATGTTGTTTTTTCCGCCCTTTCTTGAACTCTGTTTCTGTTTCCTGTTTATGGTAACTCCGGTACACAGCAAAAACTGTGGTGTTAACTGGTGTACATAGAGGACCACACCAGTTATTTTACACCGGTGTTAAATTGGTGGTGTTAGTTTTACACATATAGGTGTTATTACAACACCTTTGGTTGTTACATTTACACTCTTTGGTGTTATGTTCAATCTCTAGGGTGTAATTCTAACACCTCAGGGTGTGGTCCTCTATTAACACCAACTGGTGTCAGTTTTAACACCGCAGTTTTTACAGTGTAGGAACTCGGCAGGACAGCGTTTTGCTGGTAAACGCCAAGCTGGTATATAACCAATTGCAATTACCTAGGAAACATTTTACGACTAGTTTAATCAGTCACAGTGGCTGACCTTATAACTCCATTTCACCATCTCGATCTCTAGAGAAAACATCACCCCCCCCCCTCTGCTGGTGTTAAATCAACACCAGAGTTTTTGCAGTGTATAAACGTACGGTAATTTGACACACACAGAGACATTATTGAGATTGATTACAGATTAGCCATGTAATATTGCCGTTGAAGTCAAACAATAACGCTCAAAGCTAGCATTATTTTGAGGGTCCAGAATTATGAGTGGATCTTGGGATTTTTATTTAAAGGTGCACTGCAAAAACTCTGGTGTTAATTTAACACCAGCCCGGAATCTATATATGTCCACACCAGAGAAGTATTGAAACAACACCAGTTTGGAATCAAACCGATGCTGTTTTAATACTAATTGGTGTTGTATAAACACCTATCTGGTGTTAGACCAAAATGAAACTGGTGCTATTTAACACTTCTCTGTGTGGACATATACAGATTCCGGGCTGGTGTTGAATTAACACCAGAGTTTTTGCAGTGCACCTTTAAATAAAAATCCCAAGATCCACTCATAATTATGGACCCTCCAAATAATGCTAGCTTTGAGCGTTATTGTTTGACTTCAACGGCAATATTACATGGCTAATCTGTAATCAATCCTTGCTTTCTCCATTTTTTGTGATATTTTGTCAATTTCCATACGTTTTTTAGATGTCTCTGTGTGTGTCAAATTACCGTATGTTTATACACTGCAAAAACTCTGGTGTTGATTTAACACCAGCCCGGAATCTATATGTCCACACCAGAGAAGTGTTCAACAACACCAGTTTCGTTTTGGTCTAACACCAGAAAGGTGTTTATACAACACCAATTAGTATTAAAACAGCATCGGTTTGATTCCAAACTGGTGTTGTTTCAATACTTCTCCGGTGTGGACATATATAGATTCCGGGCCGGTGTTATATCAACACCGGAAATTTTGTAGTGTATACATATATCTGTATTTATAGTCCCCCACCCCCTTTAGCCTGAATTATCTTTCACAAAAACTTGTAAAGAGTGAGAATCGTTGCAATTGATTAAAATGTTAGCAAAGGGTACAGTGGCGTAGCTAGGATTTTTTTCCTGGGGGGGGGGGGGGGTCCTTGCTTTTTCAGAGGGGAAGGGGGGGCAACTTTTTTTTCTGTGTGTGTGTACCGTGTGTCACAAGGGCGGATCCGACTTTCGCCAATAGGGGGTGGGGCCCGAAATTATCTTCACCTATATTTTCCCCGATGTTATACTTATAAAACAACATAAATATGAAATAATATTATAAGCCTTATATAAAAAGTGCGAGCGCGAAGCACAAGCGATTTTTTAAAGCTTTCATGTATTTTGTCCTAAAAATTTAACACTGGCTGGGCAATGTTTGTGATCCTGAACATGATGCGTATATAACTAGATAACTACTGCAAACGCGAAGCGCGAGCAGACATTTTTAATAAATGTCTAGCATGATCGGAAAGGGACCTGTTAAGGACTGTTTACAGCTATACCCACGAACACGGTACATATGTCAACAATGGGAGCGCGATGCGCGAGCTAAAACTTTTCCGACCTAAAAAATGGACATTTTAAGCAATTTTTGTAATCATAAATGGGATAGGTATGTAACTAAACAATAATGCGAGCGCAAAGCGCGAGCGGAAGATAATTAAGATTTTAGACCTAAAAGCGGGACACTCTATTAATATTTTGTAAATCATGAATAGGATACTGCGATCGTGAAGCGCGAGCAGATAATTATTGATATTCTGATCTGAAACTGGATAATTTAAGCATATTTTAAATAAAGAACATGCAGGCTATCTCAATAAACATGCGTGTGCGCGTTTTAGATTTAGACCTAGAATCTGGGCATTCTGAATACATTTTTTTTATCATGAAGATCAATAATGCAAGCGCGAGCTGAAAACATTTGATATTACGATCTGAAAAAGGTAAATTTAAACACTATTTCAAGTACTGTGTAGGAAAATTGTGAAGTGGATGTGGATCACACTTAATGAATGATGCGAGCGCGAAGCGCGACCTGATATTTTTGTTATTATTTGAACAAAGGACCGGGACATTCTATAAGGACATTTTGTCATCATATGAAAATGATGACTATCTTCCTATTATTCCTCAACTTGTCGATATTCCATTCTGAAAAAGACCCAATTTAGTTATTAGGAATTCATGAAAATTTTATTTTCTTATTTGTTAATCTAATATCCGTAATAACATGCGTAATGGCAGCGTGGAAATGGTTGTTTTCAAGGCTTGAAAGCTAGAAATTTTAAGCATTTTATAATTATGAATACGCATTGCAGTGTTTAGTACATTTTTTACAATTAATGCGAGCGCAAATCGCAAGCTGAATTTTATGAAAATAAAATGTAATGAAAAGGCCTGGGTTTTTTGTTTGCTTATATAGAATTGATATAGAGTACTCACCAATCAAAATGCGAGCGCGCAGCGCTAACTTATAGGCCTACGTTTTGACAGTCACATCTGAAAATGGATATTTTGATAACTTTATGTAATACACGAAGACAATAGGAACTTGGCAAATCAAATAATGCAACCACGCAGCGTGAGCTTAAAGGTTGATATAATATGTAGACCATATTATAACGGACATTTTACAGAGTGCATTAAACTTATAAATGGAAAAAATAATGAAAGCTCAATGTCCGAGCTGAAATATGTTTTGTATTGACTTCAAAACTTGATATTTTAAGCTCCATATCAGCCTATTGAGCAAGATATGAATCTCATCGAACAGGCAATTCGAGCGTGAAGCGCGAGCGAAATTTTTTATTTAGTTACATGAAATATTTTTTTTTTTAGTTTTCCCCCAACATTATCTTATTCACTCGTCTTCCTCCTTTTTTTCTCTTCTTTTTTCCTTCTGTCTTTCCCCTTCTTTTTTTTTCTTCTTGTTTCTTTTTTTTTTGCTCCGCCAATTTTTTTCGGGGGGGGGGGGCACAGCAAATCTCAGAGGGGGCACGTGCCTCCCAGCCCCCCCCCCGTAGCTACGCCACTGAGGGTATATAGTTCTATTGTAAAGCACGATTGTAAATGTTATAAAATCATTTTTAATTTCAATTTAAAAGTCTATTGCAAGTCTTATTTTGGGGGGTTACATTATGGATTTCAAGACGTTTCAAGTCAATCCCGCACATGCCTTCAATCGTGGTAAGATTTATTTTAAATTCAATTTACGACTGATTTACTATGGATTTTAATTTTTTTTTTCAATATCGTTTTTTGTATCAACTCCCCCGCCCAAAGAAGAATAAATCGATCATTCAAAAATTCAAAATCAAATTTGTATTAAAACCTAATAATGACTCATGTGACATTCATCTCCGTAATCGGGTTTTCTCCTTTTTTTTTTTGAAACGCTATCTACATGCACTGGCAGGGACCGCAATAGGGAGCTTGTGGGGCTTCAGTCCCCCACTTTTATCCAAAACCGTGTACAAAAACGTAAAAATTACCATCTAATTGTGATTTTGTTTGCATAGTCAGCTCCCCCAAACCTTTCCACTGCCCCTGAGTAGGATACGTCATTGTTACACGAAAGTCTTAAACTATATTTTCATTATTGTTTATTTTGTACTATTGTCATTATTTTATGTTAACCGTATTTTAATATTATTACTATTATGGTTCAGGTTGTGTGTATTAAAGAGCGTTATCATCACCGTCACAACCACTATCATTATAACCGTCATCATGATCATCATCAACACCATTATTATCATTATCATCATCCTCATCAACATCATCATCACCATCATCACCATCGTCATTATTATCATCATCTCCGCCCTCATCATCACAATTATCATCACAACCATCATCATGATCATCATCATCATCAACACCATCATCACCAACATCATCATCATTATCTTCATCATCAACACCATCATCACCATCATCATCATCCTCATCCTCATCAACATCATCCTCATCCTCATCAACACCATCGTCATCATTATCATCATCACTACCCTCATCATCACAATCATCATCATCGTCATCATCATCATCATCATTATCATTATCGTCGTCATCATCACCATCATCACCATCATCATCATCAACACCATCAACACCACCATCATCATCATTATCCTTATCATCATCATCATCATCATTATCATCATCATTATCATCATCATCATTATCGTCGTCATCATCATCATCAGCACCTTCATCATCATTATCATCATCACACCACCCTCATCATCACAACCATCATCATCATCATCATCATCTTCATCACCATCATCACCATCATCATTTTAATCACTATATTTCTTATTACATGACACAGGATATTCATTGATCGGTATACTTACCTAAATTATATTTCAGTTAGTCACTTTAAATAGATTCCCGTGCATAATTATTTCATCGTCGACTTGATTGAGACGGATAGATAGACAAGGCAAAAAGTTATTCCCGCAAGTTTGAACAATAAGTGTTTTTAGCAGTTTAGCGTTCATACTTTAGGCAAGACCATTCCCCCTCGGGTGTATAATTGACTATTGAACATATTACATTGACATTTATTTGAAAACTAAATAAAGGCCTAATATTTTTTCCCGCGGGAAGTGTCGACAAACTGTCTGATATTCTTCAGTTCCTGAATACGACTCATCTAACTGGTAATTCCATAAGAATGTATTTGTTTTCCTCCACAACCAAGAAGATTATCAGACCTAAGTAGGTATTTTCGCCTCCATCAGGCGGTTTCTCAGTACTGCGCCGTACGTGCAGTCTATTGTAATATTCTGTTTAATTTCATCTCTCTTCCAAAAACTTAAAAAATAAAGAAGGAACGATGACGGGTAAACCTTGAACCCTCGATGATAATGATAAAACCTCGGCGTCTGTTTACCGATCTCTTATAGGAACTGAACTGCACCCATCTCCCTGTCATTTGATTTCCACCATTCTCCTTCATAAAATAAATACTATACTTATATCATCAATCCGATTAATAGATTGTATCAACGTCTTCTTCATGCTTGCCGTAAGCAATGATGGTACATTACATATAAGGACGCGAAGATTGCGAAGATTCCGTTTTCTTGTTGAAGTTCAGCGCCGGAAGAAAGACGTAACTTCCGGGTAAACAAAAATACAAACAGAATCTGTATTGGGGGAAATAAATTTATCGACGTTTATTCAATATATTGCATTTTGTATCGCTATTTCACATTGAAATGAAATGATAATGCAAATCTTTGACTTCAACCGAAATGAGCTCTTTTCTAAACTTTTCCAATATGACTAGATATATATAGTGGCTGCATGAGGATGATCGCGTTATTTGCTTGAAGAAGCTGCAAAGCTAAGTTTCTAAAGGTCAATCAAGTTGGAAAAGGACAAATGAGCACATGTTCCCTTGCAAAAGAGAGGATGATGGCGGTGGGGTGGGGGGGGGGGGTGAGTAGAAATGCAGGGGTAGAAAAGAGGAGGTGAGATATAGCGCTGGATGGGGGGAAAACATCTTTCTAAGAAGCTTATTTGTTCTGATAATTCAGCAAAAATCATGTACAATATCTGGTTCGTTTTAGAAAAGAATGCCCATCTCAGATTAATATTAAAGGTAAGCCTATATCTTCATAAAATTCGTGTAGATACAAAGAGTGAGTTACATTCAGTATCTTGTATCAAATAAATGAAAATAGACAAATTTGATTGGCAACGAAAGGCTACATATGTAAAAAGATCACCCCCCCCCCCTCCGCCCTCGTCTTAATTCTGTCTATACGAAAAAAACAGCCATGTAAACCGATTACTCATTCGTGTATTTAATCGTGTTAAAGTTTCCCGATAAACACAACCGTCTAGTCATGTGAAAAAAGCCCCCAAAATCATGCAAGCGATCATGGCTCCATACGCGGACGAAGGGGAGTATCTTTATGCTTCTATTCCCTACAAAATCTAAAAATAGAAATCCGGCCTATACAAATGAAAAGGTAATGATATTCTATACAACTTTATCAAATATAATGAAATGTAGATTCTCTCTCTTTTTTCTTTTGGGGGGGGGGCGAATCAGCTTTTTGATGATAAATGCATTCACATTAATTCAATCAGATCACTGATTCATTTCTTTCACAACATATCAAAAATAAAAAGAGCTGCCCAAGCACATTGCTTCGACTTATTTGAAGAGCACGTTTTAACGATCTCAAGAGTTGCAAATTAATGATGATTGTGTTTAGCGATTATACACGCAATAAGAACTGCTACTCTATTTTGTTAGGTTTGGTTTTGCTTTTCGTATAAAAAAAAAAAACAATAACCAGTGTCAATATGGAGAATCACTGCAAATACAATTTCATAATCTAAAAACTAACGGATGGATCACGCTATTCACCGTCTTTGAATCACTGGCGTAAACCCTTGCCTGTTGTTCAAGGGGGGGGGGGATCTATTGTTCACCCCCCCCCCCCCGACGTGACGCAAGGATTTACGTCAGTGCATTGAATGGCTCAGGGGCGGTTCCTCACAGAAAGGGGTAAGGGAGCAAACACCACTATGATTTTTAAAGCGGTGAAAAAAGAGGAGGAAAGGAAAAAAAAAGAGATGAAAAGGAAATAACAAAATGAGGAAGAGAACGAAGAGAGCAAAAGGAGAGGTCTGGGCAGCGCAAACCTATAGATACCCATATAAGTAATTATAAACAAATATGACGCCACCGTTAGGCTGTCTTAACCCCCCCCCCCCCCCCCGCCTCCGACCCGTACAGTGTAATTTTATAATCGTCGATATTGAAATCATATTAATTCCTCATTTATTCATTCAATTCAACAAACACTGCTTATTCTTCCGTTGAAAAAAAAAAAACCATTTACTTGGACATCAGTTAATGACCTGCTTATCAACACTTTGGTATCTTATCCCCCCCCCCCACATGTTCTAACCATCTAACCATCATCACGCTTATCCCGATTTTACTCGCAATATTATAAAATATATTTTGTATTGTCTACTTGAATTATTCCTATTATTATAATTATCATTGTTAATAATTATTATTTATTGAAATTAGAATTGCTAATTGGAATTGATTTTGTAAATTTGAATTATTATTTTGAATTGGAATTATTATTAAAAAAACATGTATTTTTCTTGTAGTTCAAGTGAAATCATAATGTGCAATTTATTATGTTTTTTGTCTCCGCTGCATGTGAATTCAATGGCAATTCAGTCTTCGAGCTGCAATAATTGAATAAAATAGGCCTACATCTTGAATCCCTATCAAAATATGGTACCGCCCCTGACATAAACCAGCAGGAGGATGGAAAGTATGAGTTGGAGTTGTATAACGGGAAAAGGGCAAGACAGTAAGGAGGGGGGGGGGGGTTACACATAATTTTCTTTCTTTTTGTTGCACCAAAAGTTCATCAGAGCCCACGCATGCGTCGTGGCTCAGTCGAAATAAGCTTCATATAAATCAACTCTGACGACCGATTCCGCACATTCAAGGGTTGATTCTTCGCTCAAGACAAGAATCCTCAATTTTACTCTCTCCATCTCTTATCTCCAGATCATAATAATTTCATATTTTGAGTTCTGCCAGCTCATCTTTGAGTCGACAAGGTAAGTCAAAAGTACTCATGTAAATATCTTTTTGATAATAACAGTATATCTCTTTGATAGCACTTAAAAGTGTACTTCAGGCTGAAAATGATTTGAACAGATAAAGATAAGCAGCAAACACAACACTGATTTTTTTTCTTCAAAATCGGGCAAGGAATAACAAGTTATGAGATTTTAAAGATTTTCATTGTTTCAATATAACAGTTCTATGCATGTTTTCAATGTATTCAATCATGAGCAAACTGACTATGTCATATTCCCACCTGTTCTTTTGTATTTTGTTGTATGAAATTATATTCATTCAAATGTTGTCATAAAGAAATGTGGATTTACAATTTATTTATTGATAATTATTGACAATTTATTTATTGATAATTTGATAATTATTGACGATTTATTTATTGATAATTTGATATTCTTTTGATATAACTGATTTATTATATAAGGGAGACGTATCGTACACTCATGTATGAAAATATGGAATAATAATGATTTCATGTAATAACATATAAAAAAGGGAAAGGGGGATGTGACATTATCAGCCCACATGATTCATGACGATGTGCATATAATTGTTTTTACCAAAAAATGTTAAATTTTATAATTCGATAACTTTATTACTTATTATCGGATTGTGATGAAATTCTCAGCATTTTGCTCGGTGAATTTTACTCTATTGATTTATATCTAATTATTTTCAGCCCGGAGTACCCCTTTGATACATAGGGACAACGTCTCCGCTGTAGTTTACCAATGTAATTGCACCGGTCGTCGGATTTTTGCCTTCCAGAACACACAGTAAAAAAAAGAAGAAAAAACGCTGTTTAATATATAATTTATGCAGCGCTATTTACTATATAATCTTTACAGGAGTTTTTTTACAGTTTAAAAATCTATGCTTAATTTATTGAAGATTGAAGTAATATTTGAAACATAAACTTCTTTGTTTAAGATTTTAAACACATGTTTGAACAGTTAAACAACTACTGTTAAGTTCATACACATAACAGTGTTGTGTGAAAATTGTAAACAGCTTTCTCTCTTTTTTTTTTTTTTTTTTTTTTTTACTGTGCACAGTGAATGCATTTGCTCCACTCCCTTTGGAAACACACTAAAATAATAATGACTTGATTTACATGTATATGTATAGCGCTTTCCCCAAAGAATACAAAGCGCGCTGTAAATGGCAAAACATTTTTTTGTATAAATAAAGAATCAAACTAGCATATTGCTGAAAATTTAATCAAAATCGGATGTAAAATAAGACAGTTATAACATTTTAAAGTTTCACTTATTTTTGTCACACAATAGTGATATGCGCAACTCAGTGATAAGTAAATGAGACAGTTGATGATGTCCCTCACTCACTATTTCTTTTGTTTCGTATAAATATTTCATTTTTTACAGATTAAAAATGTTGACAATAAGGACCAACTTTATTAAAACACATATTATTAAACAATGCTAAATCCGGACTTATTTCACTTGCCAATAAGGAGAAAATTGGAATATATATATTATTTTTTTAATCATAATAGAAAATAGTGATTGGATGACGTCATCAATCTGCTCATTTGCATACCGACCAGGATGTGCGTATAATTGTTTTGTTAAATTAAGCGAACTATAAAATGTCATAACTTTCTTATTTTACATCCGATTTTGATGAAATTTTTCAGTGTTATGCTTGTTGGATTTTTCTCTTTTTTATTCAAATCAACTTTTTGTTGGGGTGGGCTTGTCCTTTAAGGTGTTTATTTTTTGAAGAGATGTTTTATTTAAACTTTAAACTCAATAGGCGTATCATATTGGCTTTCGCATCCTACAACGTATACCCACTTACCTCTTGAGCGAGTGGGAAGTAGCAAAATGAGGACCGATGCCTTGCAAAAGGGCTCTGGGATTCGAATACATGTCTTTCTAATTACAAGGCGAGAGTCAATACCGCTAAAGCATTTACAAGACATCTAAATTATATTTTTTATCTTTTTCGTACTTAATTATTTTGATTTCAGCATATTTGACTATATAGGCTGTGTATCATCAAGTAGTAAGATCTTTGAAAAGGAACAATCCGCATCGACCTGATCAGCCATCAATGGCGGAATGAGCCAACAAAAAATGAGGGGGCTGGACATGGCGTACGGGGTAAAAGATAAAAAAAAAGCTGCGACCGAGAGAAGTGAACGAGCAGATAAATGAAATTGTAATACAACTATACCTTATCCTGAGATATATTTTTACATATAGGAAGAATTATCATTACTTACACCTTTTCTTTCTGTTTCACTTTTTAGTTTTAAGTGTATTTGATTGATTTCAAATCCAAACATAAAGGATTATAATCAAATATAATTAACAATTTTACAAATTATCAAACAAAAGTTACATTGATAAAAAAAGCTTTATGTCCCCTTGGTCTTGAAAATTCATTTGGGTCAAAGTCCCCCCCCCCTTCTCTATCCCCATCTTTAATTCAGTGTTGATCAGCTATCAAAATGATATGATTTATTGCGATAAGATGGTAAACTCAGTCCATTAACCTTTATCATTTAATATCCATCCAAGTCATGCAGCTAGATGGGTGATACAGTGTTTAAAGCATCATCCCCGTTTTCTCCCGATCCCGTTCAGTGTGACATCTTTATAGTATATACAGTGCGTCCCGGAAAGGGAAAACTGGGATTCCCGTGTCTTTTTCTTCAAAGGAAACTTAACTTTGATTTTTATTTAAATCATCATAAAATTCAATTAATCCTCTATATTTTGATACTAATAATATGAGACGAACACTTCACACGTTAAAATTTAAGATCATGATAGTCTAGGTTTTTTAATTATTATGTGCCTTAAAGGAGAATGAAACTCTTGGAGCAAGTTAGCTTTTGTGAAAGCAGAAAAATAAAAAATAAGATCAACAAGAGTTTGAGTAAAATAGGACTAGCAATAGAAGAGTTATGAGCATTTGAATGTCGAGATCACTAATGCTATGGAGATCCTCCCATTGGCAATGCGACCAAGATCTATGATGTCACAGATGAACAACTCTCCCCTTTTGGACACTGAAAATATACCCCAAAACATCTCTTTTTGCTCATTCTAATCATATGACAAACGATTCATCAATGATATAATGTTGTGAAACCTCTGTACTTGTCCTCTCATAAAGAGAACACCTCAACTTGTGATAGACTTTATAAAAGTGAGAATATAAGTGAAATAAGTACTAAAGTAATGAGGGAGTTGTACGTGTGTGACATAACAGATCTTGGTCGCATTGCCAATGGGAGGATCTACATGGCATTAGTGATCTCGACATTCAAATGCTCATAACTTTCTTATTATTCATTCAATCTTCCTCAAACTTTCAACAATATGTTTTGATTTTTCTCTTTGATATGGATTCAGCTGGTTTCAAGGGTTTCATTCTCCTTTAATGGTGTACATTATGACCAGATAGTCGTGGAAATTTATAATTATAGTGAAATAATTAGCAAAAAAAAATATATCCTGTGAATTCTTGTTTGGGCTCATGTTGTCCCCAATTAAACCAGACACAAGTGGTAAGTGCAATATTTTAAAATTCACATCATTTTTTTTTTATTCATTAATTTTTCTCGGCCTATTGCAAAAACTTCGTCATAAAAAACAAAAACTACAAAGTAATCATGCTGATAATTTCTTAATTACATGAATATGGAAACAAAAATTGTAAGATAAGAAGTTAAATAAAAGTAGTAACCGAAATAACCGAAAACCATATTTTATAGTTCGGAAAAGAAATAAGAAATAGAAATCCTCCGAAAATTCATTTTGCCCAATTGCTTTTGGCTGGCCCGGTAGCCACCGAGCAGCGCCAGATCGACACTGATCTATATCTGAACGAATTAAACAATAGGCCCGTATTCTGAACTCAGGTTTAAATTAAACCTTGGTTTAAAGTTGTGGTTTAAATATGGAGAGCCAAATGGAGCAAAAATCCATAACAGTACACATTCAATTTATTAATTGTCTGGGAATGATAACTGAAGTATGTTTCTTCATTATGAAAGCAAAAGGAAACAAAATACTAAACATGAGAAATATACTATATAAACAGATTTTTGAACTTTTGGCTCCCCATAATTTTAGCACAGAGTTAGACCGTGGTCTAAGTTAAACCAGACTTCAGAATACGGGGCTATATATTTTTTTTAATTAGATGTTACATACGAATGTGCACTGAGACTATGCAGAGAGCCAGAGAAAAGAAAAGGAATGGGAATATTTTAACTCGTTCAAAGACAGTACAATTTCAAGCATTTATAAATTATTTGAAACAAAGAAAGACAACAGCGAAAGTTATACAAAAATACAAAAAAGGTGATGATAATGGTAATACACGTTTTGAAATTCATTAAACAAATCTATAACTTATCAAGAGAGTTGAGATAGGATAGAAGACAAGAAAATCACAAAGGAAAACATATACTTTTGCGCAATGTAACACGTGATCATAATATTTTTTCTAAGAATAGATTTATTTCAATACAATTTATGTATATTAAAGACACAGACAATTACCGCCTTGATCGCTTCATGAGCTCTATCATACTATACATGATACATCTAAGGAAGTAGACAGCGGGGATGGGGTTGCGGGGGGTATATAGGGAACTAATACCCCTCCAACTTTCCGCCGGGTGGGGGAAAACTGTGTACAACCCCCCTCCCGCCATGGTTTTAGAGTGGAATAAAAAACATAGTATATTCATATCTTTAATGTGATTGTTTTATTATCAATGTTTTCCATTATTGATATCGTCATGGTCATTGTTAATATGAATAATATTATTATGGTTACGCAATAGGCCTATATAGGATCTAATCAAGTCAGAAGAACATATATTTCGGTTAATCACACCACTGCTGCAATAATAATAATAATAATATTCCGCATTTATATAGCGCTTAACACATCGGAACGACATCTCTAAGCGCTTTACATATATATTATTACCCCGGTCATCGGATCCTTGCATGCCCGCATACAATGTATGCACCTTCTCCACTCCCTGGGGAGCATTCCAACAAGAGTTCTAAGACTCAATTGCTAGGCATACTACATAGGCTTTCGCATCCTACCGGGTACCCATTTAACACCTGGGTGGAGAGTGGCTAATTGTGGATTGACGCCTTGCCAAAGGACGCTAGGCCATGGTGGGATTCGAACACACGACCCTCTGATTACAAGGCGAGAGTAAGAACCGCTACACCACGGGGCTTCCACACTGCAGTGAACTGCAATGAACTGCAGTACCCCCACTGGCACTTACCCTGATAAATAATCAACTGTATCTTTTGTTGTCGATTAAATTACGACAAAAAACACATTCATTCATTCATTCATTCATTTATTTATTCATTTTTCCAACAAAATTTACAATGCAATAATTACAATAAGTAAAACATAACATCAGAAAATATAAATGACATAAATATTCAAATAAACCAAATATAAAGAATATACACCTGATGCAGAAGATAATATTTCCAATTTGATAATAACAATATGCAAGATATGTTGGAAAAATGGAGTGGACCACTCCAAAAGAAAAAAAAAAGTATAACACTTAAGTCTATATGGGCCAAAAGCAAACAGCAATACAAAATAGATAATTAAATAAAGATATGAAAAAAATAATTATAATAAAGGAAGTTCTTTTAGCCATGCATCGCTTTTTATGAAGTACTTGATATAATGTTCTTCGTATGAGGCGCCGATTGTACCAATATTATATAGAACAATTATTTGTTATATAATCATTATTTATTAAATAATAACTATTATTTATATATAATTTACATTTTATTTGTAAATAATTACTATTATATAAAATAACATTTCTAATTATTTATATATAATTCCAAGTAATACTTCATTATTTGTAAATAATAATAGTTCGACATTCCATTATTTATAAATAATGAAAAACAAATAAAAATTATTTATAAATAATGAAAAACAAATAATCATTATTTATAAATAATGAAAAACAAATAATCATTATTTATAAATAATGACAAACAAATAAAAATTATTTATAAATGATGAAAAACAAATAATCATTATTTATAAATAATGAAAACAAATAATCATTATTTATAAATAATGAAAATCAAATAATCATTATTTATAAATAATGAAAAACAAATAATCATTATTTATAAATAATGGAATGTCGAACTATTATTTTTTACAAATAATGAAGTATTACTTGGAATTATATATAAATAATTAGAAATGTTATTTTATATAATAGTAATTATTTACAAATAAAATGTAAATTATATATGAATAATAGTTATTATTTAATGAATAATGATTATATAACAAATAATTGTTCTATATAATATTGGTACAATCGGCGCCTCATATCTTCGGGTTTCAGACCACCCTACATATCCTAGAAAAGTAACGATCGGCAGAGCGATGAGCGTATTTCCTCTCTGTTTGGGGGGTTTGTTATAACATGTATTCATGTATTGAAGTTGTTTTCGATTTATGTATTGTTTTCAATTCAATTTTCAATTCACTTTATTCACAAGCATTACAAATGTACAATGTACAATATACAATATCATATCAACAATACAAAGAACCATCAATACACAAACAAATCAATATAATGACAAATAGAAGGAGTATAGAACCAACATGCAGTGGATGTAGGGGATTAGCAAAGGCCAAAGACCTATCGAGGCCAATCTACACTGCAAAAACTCCGGTGTTGATTTAACACCAGCCCGGAATCTATATATGTCCACACCAGAGAAGTGTTAAACAACACCGATTTCAGTATTAGTCTAACACCAGATAGGTGTTTGTACAACACCAATCAGTATTAAAACAGCGTCGGTTTGATTCCAAACTGGTGTTGTTTCAATACTTCTCTGGTGTTATTATGATAGGTAATTTGTCTATTATATTTGCGAATAAGGCATGATAAATCATCGATAAATCTCGGTTTCGTTTTTTATGGGACGCACTGTATAAATATAGAATGTTATCATGATCGAACCCCGTAACGTAGTACGAAAGACCATTAGTGCCACGGAGAAAAAAAAACACTATTTCTACTAATCTGTTATAACAGATTACGGTATTTCTACTAATCTGTTTAAACAGATTATAATCTGTTATAACAGATTACGGTATTTCTACTAATCTGTTTAAACAGATTATAATCTGTTATAACAGATTACGGTATTTCTACTAATCTGTTATAACAGATTACGGTATTTCTACTAATCTGTTTAAACAGATTATAATCTGTTATAACAGATTACGGTATTTCTACTAATCTGTTTAAACAGATTATAATCTGTTATAACAGATTACGGTATTTCTACTAATCTGTTTAAACAGATTATAATCTGTTATAACAGATTACGGTATTTCTACTAATCTGTTATAACAGATTACGGTATTTCTACTAATCTGTTTAAACAGATTATAATCTGTTATAACAGATTACGGTATTTCTACTAATCTGTTTAAACAGATTATAATCTGTTATAACAGATTACAGATCAACAAGATACGACCTTCTTTTGTCACTTAACTTCCGCTATAGTGGCTGTGATGACGTCACCCGCACACGCTCGTTGAAACTGTCGACCACTAGCGTTCGACCAATAAAAATGAAAATAGCGACTGGAAAAAAATGAGTATTGCGTCTCCGAAATGGTGCAAACAAAAGGGAAATTGTATTTCTACCTAGCGATATAGATTAGGATGTAGGATTGAAGGATTTGATGTGATATAATGGGGCTAGAAATAAAGCACGAATTTCTTAATATTATTCAACTACCCGAATTCCACCTGTTAATCTTAATCATTATGGATGTGTAACAATGAGGATACTACGTTCAACAGGAAGTTTGCGCAGATTAAACTAACATGACAAAGAGGGAGAGAGGGGAAGATATAAGCATTTACGTGCATCTCTATGGTTTGTCAACATCACATTATTTTCTTTTGAACCTAATCTTGATTTCGGTTTCAAAACACGCCCCGATAAGTGAATATTTGAATTGTATATGTGGTTAAATGGCCTCGATCACCCCCCCCCCCCTCTCAATGTCGAAATATAAAACAGAGACTGAAATTTGATAAAACCCATATAAAAAATGTTTTTCTTTATCATTGCATTATTATTTTTTAATATGAAAATATAAAGGAAATTAAAATAAAATTCTTAAAGCGATTATGACAGTGTCAACGCCCGATGTCAACGTCAAATATTATCTTAATAGTTGTAAAACAGAACAACAACAAAGTGTTAAACAGTAATACTGTGGCAGAATACGACTGGAAATACCAGACTCATTACAAAAGAAATGCAAAGGATATTCATTCGACCCAACCCATTTCCAGTTTTATTAATTAAATATATCAAATTGACAATAGGCATCCATATGATTCGGCAAATTACAGTGATTCAACAGGATGGGCTATCATTTCAATTAAATTTGTAAAAATGAGGTGAAAAATAAAAATGCTATTGGAACTATTTTACTTGCGGAATAATTATCACCGATACTTTACCGTTTGAGGTGATGAATGGCGTGACCTCGTCAAAGGATGTTTATCGTGAATAATTCGAATCTTCAGACAAATACTAAGAATTGGCGGAAATATATCGAATGACATATATTGGGAATAGTGATTGGCGTTTTCTGAAAGCCCAGATATTCCCCTTTCACCTGCCGTAGGTCCCATGCTGGAACACTCGATCTAACTCTTATTCCAGGAAATAGGCGAAAATCGCAAAATCCCGCCAAAATTAATATTTTTCTTTGATCGAAACAAAACATATCGAATGACATATATTGGGAATAGTGTCTTTTATGCCATGTTATGCCCCCCCCCCCCTCCGTGACCCATAATAATTTTTGACTAACGGTTACGCCTGCAAAAAACAACAACTAGACCCCCCCCCCCAAAAAAAAAAAATCCTCATTCACTGAAGAGAACAAAATCTGTGTCTGTCACCTCCCCCATCCAAACACACACACTATTAACTCCAACTGATGGGCCATGTTCTAGGTGTTTTTTATCCTTGTTTTTGCATTGTGGGCATATAAAGATAAAAAAAGGAAAATAACCTTTTTTGTTACGTTGTCATCCATGCGCGCCCCTAATCCGGCTCCCGCAACCACCAATCTGCACTGAGAGTTTTATTATTCTTATATTATTACTAATGGTTAATAGATGTTTTTAAGTTTTTTAGTTTTGACTTCAATAGATAATTGATATCTTTTAATATAATTTCAATTTCAGTTCGTGCTTTTTTAGACACGGTACGCAAAATATAATGATTTATAGTCCGCTATCTTCAAAATCCTTATTGGTCGGGCGTTATTAGTAGAAATACCGTAATCTGTTATAACAGTTTAGTAGAAATACCGTAATCTGTTATAACAGATTAGTAGAAATACCGTAATCTGTTATAACAGATTATAATCTGTTTAAACAGATTAGTAGAAATACCGTAATCTGTTATAACAGATTAGTAGAAATACCGTAATCTGTTATAACAGATTATAATCTGTTTAAACAGATTAGTAGAAATACCGTAATCTGTTATAACAGATTAGTAGAAATACCGTAATCTGTTATAACAGATTATAATCTGTTTAAACAGATTAGTAGAAATACCGTAATCTGTTATAACAGATTATAATCTGTTTAAACAGATTAGTAGAAATACCGTAATCTGTTATAACAGATTAGTAGAAATACCGTAATCTGTTATAACAGATTATAATCTGTTTAAACAGATTAGTAGAAATACCGTAATCTGTTATAACAGATTATAATCTGTTTAAACAGATTAGTAGAAATACCGTAATCTGTTATAACAGATTAGTAGAAATACCGTAATCTGTTATAACAGATTATAATCTGTTTAAACAGATTAGTAGAAATACCGTAATCTGTTATAACAGATTAGTAGAAATAGTGTTTTTTTTTTCTCCGTGGCACTAATGGTCTTTCGTACTTTTGCACATGACAAGGAGAAAATAAACATATTTCACATTATAAAGTTCAAAAGAAGTATAGTTAGCGGGTGATAATCTGTTTTCTAATTTTCGCACCCTCCAGGATAAATGCTTCACATTTTTGTGTAATCAAGCGATATACCTTCGAACATGTCGAATGTTTGTTGTGTTTCACATATTTTTTTTCGATTTTTTTTTTTTCGGCGTTTTTTTTAGTGGAGGTGCATGGGATGAGAGCATTTACTACTTTTTGTCTCGCCCGCAAGAGGTGAAGGCGAGACTTAGGGA
This sequence comes from Lytechinus pictus, assembly GCF_037042905.1. Classification (NCBI taxonomy): domain Eukaryota; kingdom Metazoa; phylum Echinodermata; class Echinoidea; order Temnopleuroida; family Toxopneustidae; genus Lytechinus; species Lytechinus pictus. The sequence goes on from NC_087258.1 coordinate 21,262,401, forward strand.
TCCAAATGTCGTCCGTCCGTCACAAACCTTATGTCACATAAACCCGCAACCGTAAGTCACTTTTCAACCGAACTTGGGGGACCTGCATGTTAGGCTGCAGTCGGAGGTCACATGGGGAGGTCAAAGGTCATTTTCAGGTCAACGTTAAAGTTTACATGCAAGACTCTCTTATGACACCTAACTCCGCAACCGTAGGTCACTTTTCAACCAAACTTGGATGGTAGATGGACTTGGGGGACCTGCATGTTATGCTGCAGTCGGGGGTCACATTGTAAGGTCAAAGGTCATGTTCAGGTCAACGTTAAAGTTTACATGCAAGACACTCTTATGGCACCTAACTCCGCAACCGTAAGTCACTTTTCAACCAAACTTGGATGGTAGATGGACTTAGGGGACCTGCATTTTATGCTGCAGTCGGGGGTCACATGGTAAGGTCAAAGGTCATTTTCAGGTCAACGTTAAAGTTTACATGCAATACTCTCTTATGACACCTAACTCCGCAACCGAAAGTCACTTTTTAACCAAACTTGGATGGTAGATGTACTTAGGCGACCTGCATGTTATCCTGCAGTCGAAGGTCACATGGTAAGGTCAAAGGTCATTTTCAGGTCAACGTTAAAGTTTACATGCAAGACTCTCTAATGACACTTGACTCCGCAAACGTAAGGCACTTTTCAACCAAACTTGGATGGTAAATGGACTTGGGGGAGTCCTGTATGCTATTGTGTTGGGAGGTCAAATGGTATGGTCAAAGTTCATTTTGAAGTCAACACTAAAGTTTATGTGAAGACTCTTATGACAAGAGTTGTTCCATCCCAGTCATTTTCACAATGAAGTTTCGATACAATATTCTGTTGCGTGCCCTCGCAAATCATGATATTTCTGGATATTTTCACGAGTGGGCGAGACACAAAATCGCTTTTGCCTTGTTTTTATTGCAATACTGTATTTTGATTGGAAAACCAAACAGAACGAAACCTGACACATAACCCTGGCGATGCTTCCAGTTCCTATGATGATCATGGTAATGTGTGTTAGGTCATGACAAAAGTCCACTCAACCTGAAAAGAAAAACAATCTTAATGTTCTATGAGGAGGCGCGATAGCTCAGTCGGTAGAGCGTGGGACTCGTATTCCGGTGACCCGGGTTCGATTCCCACTTGGTGCGCTAGTGCCCTTTGGTAAGGCATTAATCCTCAGTACCAGGTCCTTCGGAGGGGACCTTAAGCCGTCGGTCCTCTGGTTGCTTGCTTACAAGCATTCATGCTTTCTTAGCAATCAGGTAAAAAAAATCACCACCATGTTATTATTATTATTACTTTTATATTATATGGGTGCGTCGTGGTCTAGTGGTTTCTCGCCTTTGGAACAGAGGGTCGTGGGTTCGAATCCCAGACATGGCATGTTTTCCTTCAGCAAGAGATGTATCCACACTGTGCTGCACTCGACCCGGGTGAGGTGAATGGGTACCCGGCAGGAGTAATTCCTTGCATGCACTGAGCGCCGGTGATGGTAGCTCGAGCTTAAGCCGGAGTAATAATAGCAGCGCTGTGTATCCTCTGGCAAAAAGCGCTTTATAAATCCAGCTATTATTATTATTATTATTCGCCTTACCTGGCACCTTACCTGGGGAAAAGAACCATACACCTCTAAAGCTTCCAAGCCTTTGATACCATAACTATAATCATGATAATGGCATACCCATAACATGTTCATACATCAACCTACACTTGTGATGTTTAAAGACAGAGGAATAATATCGTCATTTACCGCTTTCGGAAGTTCATTCATCCCGCTTGTTTCTATCTAAATTCGCACTTAACCTATCTTCCAGTCTAATCCCGATTAGGACGACAATAATGGCATTTTGAAGATATGTGAGAGCTATGATAAACGAGCGCAATCTCGAGGAGGCAAGGAGTGAGTGCAGAACAAAAAGAAGATGATAATAACTAAGTCACTGTTGACTTCGGACTTCTGGGAAAAATCTTGACCATAACTCCTTATTATATATATATCCTTAGGCCTATAGTATACCTTATCACAGATTTTGAAGATTAACGGGGATTCTATCATGTGCTACATTTTCTCAGACTAGATTAAAGCCTTGTATTGATGATAATAAAAACGAGAATTTAGGTAATTTACAGTATATATATTTTTTTTCATAATCATGACAAAGTTCAGTCCAGTCGGGTATTTGAACTTTGAAAAGTAGGGTACCTTAATTCTTTAGATCAATGATTTCCGCTGTTTCAACGTATTCTTTTGTGGATATTTTTAACCAGGTTTGATACACCTTAACGATCAGAAAAAATGGCGGTATTTAATCTGAACCAAGTTGATATCGTCATCTCGCTCGTTTTGATGACGTCATGCTGCACGACATCCCATGGCATGGATCTGAATTCTACCTCAGATATCGACACGATGACGACGTCACTCTCGTACATCAATGAAACCGTGGTTGAAATCGACATCGAGATGGAAGCTACATCAGGGTTCACCTGGTACCCACTGAATTGGACTTGGTGGTTGATTGCTCAAACCGTCCTCGCCATCCTTGGGATTCTAGGGAACGGCATTGTGGTGGTCATCGTCTACCAACGATACAATTCGATGCGATCTACCGACATCATGATCGGTGCCCTCGCCATCAGCGACCTCCTGACATCCGTCTTCGTGTTCCCGATTCCCTGGGCGAAAACGATCCCAAACACGATCCTTGGACACATTTACTGTAAGCTTCTGTACCCTTCGTTTTTCCTCTGGTTCTGTATCACCGCAGCCACTTACATCCTGTTAGGAATCTGCATCGAACGTTACGTGGCCATTGTCTATCCTCTCTTCTTCAACCGAGTCAGCAGTAAACGGAGGACCACCATCTTTGTCCTGTGTCTGTGGCTCTTAAGCTTCCTCCAGGTCATGTACACATTCTTCATCTACATCTACGACGAAAACATCGGCTACTGCGTCTCAACCATCAAGACCGAAATAGGTCGCGTTATCCAAGCGTACTACGCCATCACCATCCGACTGTTCTTTCCCGTGGCGATCATGCTGATCACGCAGATCCTAATCGCTCGGTCGCTTCACATCCAGGGCAAACGCTTCCAGGAAATGGTCAACAACGGAAAGGGTGAGCCATCGAAGCAGACCTACCACATCGTCGCTCGAAACCGTATCGTCAAGATGATGTTGATAGTTGTGCTGGTGTACGTGGTGACTTGGTGTCCCAACCAAATCGCCTATCTCTGCTTCAACCTGGGTTACATCACCCCGACCTACAGAGGAAGTGCCCTGCATCGGATACTGACCGTGGTAGGGTTCCTGAACTCCTGCATCAACCCTTTCATCTATGCTGCAAGAAACCCTGCCTTCAGGTCGGCCGTACTGAAACTCTTCCTGTGCTCGAAACCACAGAATGAGGCCGTCTTTAGTGCAATAGGAAGCGACACGAGGGAAACCAAGGCCAATCCCTCTACGTCAGTACCCGACGCATGTTGAGTAAACACCCTCATTATGATCTCCTACCTTAGAACTGGGTTCCGTCTTACAAAGAATTGCGATCGATTCGATCAACCTCAACTACATGGAAATTCATCATTTAGGGGTTTGATCTCGATCCATTGGAACTTATGATACGAAAGCTCGACTATGACAAGATGTGCTAAGGTACCGGTTGCAAACTCTAAGAAATCAAGCTTCATTTAATTTTCAATCAATTAAAAGTGCTTATGCTATATACTATTAAAACAAATCATGTCAAATGTTGACAGCATAGAGTTAATGGCTGAAACACTCACACTGGGACATTTTATTTGCAAAATTATTTGATTACACAATATTGAAAAAAAAAATGTGCTTTCATTATTATATCAGGTGCGTATCCAGGATTTTGCACCCCGAGGGGCCCCGACCTAATTTTGGCGCCATTGTGAACTTTTGGAAAATGGCGCCCCCCCCCCTCCCGCCAGACAAACAAAGGTTCCTTAAATGCATATTGAATTATCTTATTTCATAATCACGTGAAAACAGGCTATCGAAAGCCACTTTTTTTCATGTGTTTATGAAAAAAATATATATATATGAGTACATATGTTGTCTTACCACTTTTTGAAAAGAATAAATGCGACCAGCTGGGTGTTTCATAAAGCTGTTCGTAAGTTAAGAGCGACTTTAAGAACGACTGGTGAACCATTCTCATGCTCCAAATAATCACCTATGAATATTTCATGGTCAAAATCATTTACCACAAAAAAGGATCACCAGTCGTTCTTAAAGTCGATGTTAAACTTACGATCAGCTATATGAAACGGCCCTCTGAAAGCGTAGAATTCTAGGCACTTTGGGGTTTCAACTTCTCATCAGATTAGGCCCTACTAAATAATGTGAGTGGGAGCTGACATTTCTTTACCGGGGGCAGATCCAGTTTTCGCTAATAGGGGGGGGGGGGAATGGGAGGGATGGAAAATCATTGTCATCTATGTGATTCCCGATGGGATATTCTAAGCACTTTTTGTAACCGTGAACATGATGGGTATCTATCTAAACAATCGTGTTAGTGCGAAGCATGAGCTAAAAAAAGTGATATTCTTGCCTAAAATGTGGACATTCAAGGTAGCATTTTTTGTAATCAGGAACAGGATGAGTATCTAACAAAACATTTTATGCGAGCGCGAACTGAAATTTTTTAGAAAATCGTCTCAAAGTTGGTAATTCTAAGCACTTATCTAACCATGAACAGGATCAATCGACACCTTACTAAACAATTGATGCGAACGCGAAGAGCACTTTTGGTAATCATGAAGAGGATGGCATCTAACCCTGCATTTTATGGGAGCGGGAGCGCCAAACTCATGTGAAACATGAATTTGCCGCCTCCCGGTCAAACATTAAATTGGCGCCCCCTCCCTAGGTTGAACATGAATTTCGCGCCTCAGGGCAAACATCGAACTGGTGCTCCTATGTGGAACATCAATTCGGCGCCCCTAGGTAGAACATCAAGTCGGCGCCCCCCTTTCCACCTACCCGGGGGCGCATGTATATTGATCAAACGTTCCCTTGCCCTGACTGATTTTTGTTTTATTGTTGACAGTCAAACACTTTTAATATATTGAATAACACAATCTATGAAGTATAATTCCCCATTATACAGGTATATCTTTGTATTTACCAGACCGCGTACAACTATTTCCAAAAGATAATATTTTGCCAGATTCGCTCAGCGCTAGGCATGCTGAGGATGAATATTATCGCAAGTAATAAATAATAATTATAATAATAATGGAAGTAGTAATAATAAAAATGATAATAGTAATAGTAGTAATAATAATTATAATAATAATGTTAATAATGATAATAACAATTATAATAATAATGAAGTCATATTTTATACAGGGTAGCCACTTCGGCTCTAAAAATCGTTATACCAGCGGACCCTGCTTAATATGATATTCAACGTTATTATTACTCCGGCTTTAGCGAGCGGAAATTGTCTATAGGGGAGGTCAATAAGCATGAAAGATTGTATGCATATACTGTATATCGGGTGGATGTTTCATAAAGCTATTCGTAAGATACGAATGACTTTACGCGCGACTGGTGATCCTTTCTTGTGCTATGTGATATCCCTATGTAATTGATTTATGACCTAAGAACATGTTCCAGTCGTGCGTAACTTTACGAACAGCTTTATGAAACACCCACCTGTACAGCGGGTAAATACAATTCATTTGTAGAATAAATATTACTGTTTATTAGTGTATACATGTATATCTGTAAATATATATATTTATATTCATAATAATAAATGTTTATTTAATATTTTTAATGTTATTTACACGTAACATGTTAGGTTCAATTGATCTCATGTTGCAATTTAAATCATAGTTGCCATTTAACAAAAAAAGACTTTATCACTGAATTCTCAACGTGAACATAGTGTATAATGCGTTAGATCATACGGATAAATATTCATCAGAGTATATATACAATTGTGTATATGTGTATTTCTCAATATATCTGTACATATGCATCGTATTTTTGACATCTGGAAATATCATTTTATTTCATTATAATATTTCCACTAATGCATATTGATATTGACAGTTTTGTATTACACAAACGCCATCTGGATAATTGCGACAGATAACAGATAAAATGTAGTTAAATTATTTTTGCTCACAGGTAAACAAAATAATAAGTTATCTTACATATCTTGGGGCGTCAGTTCTGGTGAATAAAAAAAAATCGTAATCCTAATAATCCAAATTGGCTGGCAAGGAGTTAACGCTTAAGTCCACAATGCTAGTGATGACGAACTTAAGTGATGTTGAAAGACGATGCATAATTACAGTCACTGTAGTGAGTTGAAATGTCTGTGAAGACGAAGTTGATGATGATAAACGGTCGATTTCAGCAAGCCATGGGTCCTCTGTAACGGGTTGATGATCTTGATGAGAACTGAAAATTCCTCTGTCAAAACAACTGCAAACAGTTCATTAAGGTGAGCAAATATTTCCACAGAAATTAATGTTGTATTCCACATAGAGGTGATCTATGCTCTGACATGAAGACTGGCGTGAAACTCTGAGTTCTGAACTTATATCTTTGAAGAAACTGCCTGCTTTTATATAAACCCCTCAAAAAAAGTTTGGAAATCTGATTTTGATCGATAATCGCTCCTCGGTTTTGGTGAATATTAATGTTTGATTGATATTAATGAATAGATCATTTAATTCTCTTTAAAATTAATGATACCCTACATGACATGATTATGGTTCATATGGAGGTACAGTGTCTTGAAATATGGGGGCAAGGTCAAAATTCAAAAGTTGCAAAATGACACAATATTGAAAGTCACTGTTCTTTTTTTTTCCGCGGTGATAGGTGAGTTTCTCAGTGGTTTCTTTTGTTTCCATGCACCTTAACATTAACATTAACATACAGATCTGTGAGATAACATGGTTTGAGTCGTGGTTTGAAATACCCATACATCTTTGTTTGTTTGTTATGTGTTTGCTTGTGCAGAGGTGTGTACGATTCCATGTTAATGTCGATTTTAAGATGCATGAAAACAAAAGAAACCGCTGAGAAACTCAATCATCACCACGGAAAAAAAGAACAGTGACTTGCAATATTGTGTCATTTTGCAACTTTTGAATTTTGACCTTGCCCCACATTACGGCCCGGCACCTTCATGTGAACTATATTCATATCATATAGGGTATCATTTTCAAGAAAATTAAATAGCATTTTGAATGGTATCAAATATGCATTGCGTAAAATCGGAAGTTCGGAGACATTATTGGCCAACTCAGATTTCCAAACTTTTTTGAGGAGCTTTAGATTTCCACTGTACTGGAAGCTTCTATTGTCTTTAAACAGAACATTCTGCTTCTTTCTTGAATAGTAAAATTCTACATGTTCTAGAAGACTCTTGAATGACCTCAGTAAAATAAACAATATAAACAACATAGCAAATCCTATTGTACCTTTTCCCTGGCAGCAGTCTCTGTTGTCCGCCGACATCATTGTACATTACATAAATACCAAACATTACTCTGCCTCGTTTAATATGCGTACCTAGCAAAGTTTAACTGAGACATTCTGGAATATTCTTATTGTGCAATGAATATCCTTAGAGGAAATTAAGAAACAGAATGTATGAATGTAATTTATTTTATACAATTCTTCATACATGTAACACATCCCTGTTGGGACTTATCGTCATGTAACATTCAATAAATTTAATTAATGATTTGTGTAACAGGTAATAGATATTCAATACAAACGTTATTCGTACATTTTGTCGAATGGGCGTTCTTTATGTGTACATTATTTTCAAAGAACTGGTCTCCTTAGTACAATCACCTACGAATTGAAGTTTTAAAGACTTATGATCAAGAATTTGTGACACTACACAGACTCATAGAGTATCCAGATATGTACATCGTAAGACAAAAATTGCATCTCACAAATCCCTAATTGGAAGAAAAAATATGTCATGAACGCATATTTGCTTTGAAGGAAATCGAATTTTACATCACAATAAAGAATATGCCACATACGGTATCGAATTTTTTTTGCAGACGATAATCTTTCATGCCATATGATTATAATAATGATGTTTCCATGATATATTTCTTCTTCAATGGGGAATTTTAAGGGTTTTTTCAGGACTCACACTGTAATTTTTTGCAATTTACCGTTATGATAATGTTGAATTGTGTAATGCACATGATTATACCAATATGATATATTTGAAATGAATTTATTAAACTATTGCCTGAATATAATGTCTTATGCTACATCTTCTCTCTGATTTACGAGTTTTTGTATATTGTTTCATTTTTTAACAACAAGCAAGAAGTCATTTGCAGTTTTCGGGCTACGGTTTTTGAGATATACAAAGGACAAGGTATTCTAAAGGATCTCCATTTCCAGTTCTAATATTCATAATATTATTATGTTATCAAAATATTGTATTATTGTGCTATAATGCGACTCATTCGCAACGAGGGAATACTTTATGTGCCTTTTTATCAAATAAAACATTCGAGTTTGTCCTTTGGGGAAAAAATGAAAGGGCTATTTATATTGATTAAAGGGTGTTTTCATCTTGCGTTATAATGGACACTTAGAATGCTCACTATTGCTCACAAAGGTATTGCTGGCCGTGCATTCCGGATGTATTTTGTGTTATTTTTAGCTTGAGCTTTTTTGCCTCTTTCTCAAAGCATAGTGGGAAATTTTTGCTCAGAAGCATACGGAAGATCCAAGAACAAAGTAAATGTATTGAAAATGCCCGTAAAAATGACAAAGAAAAGCGAACTAGAGGTCTTTGTCGAAACATTGCGAACCGGAACAGCTGTTTCGTCGTAAGATATAGAGTTGACGATTTTTTTCCCCCCAGAATCAAGGACTAAACCGCTTTTTAGATTCACCAATATTCGACAAAGACTTCTTGGTTGTTCTTTGTCATCACTGGCGGATCCAGGAGGGGGGGGGGGCGCACATCCGGCTCGTGCATACCCCCCACTGTGAGAGCTGTAATGAAAATTTGTATTGTAAATATGCAATTTTTACCCAAGTGTGCCCCCCCCCCCCTTGGAAAGTGAGGACCTTTTCTTTTTTTACTTTTCAAAATTTATCCCGTTTTCATCTGCCATTTTAGGTGCAAACCTTTTTTTGTTTTTTTTCTTTTGAAATTTTCATCGGAAAAATGTGCCGCTAACAAAATAGACGGCCACTAAATGCAATCGATTGGAATTTTGGGGGGTATAGTACTATACAAATATATCAGTATAATGGGAATTATTTATCCGAGGTTGGACTGGTAATTACTATTTAAAGTATACACCCGAAGAATCAAAAGTATGTTATAATGACTTTATGTGGTCATCATTGTAAAGGGGAAGTATTACTAATCAGATATATAACTTCACTTTTCAAAATAGTGATCAGAGATTGCAGAAATCAGCTCTCAAAAATGATTTATTTTCATGCCATATTTCTGCCTTCCACCGGTCCTATTGCGAGCTCTAGCTGAGTGACGTCACACAATGAGCAGTGAGCAGCTGAGCTGACAGCAGCCCATTGGAGACGATCTTTCCAATCAGCGTTTTTTGCTCTTAGAATTGTTTATTCCTCTTAAGATTGGTCTTGTTATATAGATAAAAGTTTGAATTTACTGAACAGTGAAAAAAAGTGCACATTTAACGTATTTTGGTAACCGATATTTAGCTTAGAATTTTTTTTTTTCAAGAAATATATGTGAATAAACAAAGCATATTTTCACGTAGAAATCACACTTGCGTCACATTAATGTTATAGTCAATATAAAGCATAGACATTCTTCTTTATGACTGAACAAAAATTATGAAATTTCATTAAGTAGCAAAGTCAGGAACCACAAAAAAACAAGGCAATATCCATCGCGAAATGACTGAAATTGCAGTTGAATTGCCGAAGCATTATTAGGAAACAGCGGCGAGCGGACTTTCTTTCATATATCTTAAAAATGCCTTCCCGTTAGGGCGATGGTCTGTGGCCAAATGCGTTGGCCATTGTTTTGTCATGTGCGAGGACCCTGGTTCGAAACTTGGATTTTTTTTTCTGGGTATTTTTTTTTTATTCCTTCCCCGTCCCTACCCATCTTTTTTTTCTCTTTTTATTTTCTTGTGAAATTCTATTCAGACCTGTATTTATCAAATCTTGCTTCTTAATTGCTGCTTTTGATTTTCAAGTTCTTGATTAGATTATTTCTACTCTTATTTGGGATGGGAGGGGTAGAGTTAAAAGTCAAGTCCACATCAACTAAAAATTATTTGAATAGAGTAATTTCCCTTGTTGTTTTTACTCAAAACAGTCATATACACAAAACAAATTGCAAATTAGAGTTGTCACTCACATCACATTCGTTTCTATTTTTTGTGGCATTTTGTTTTTTATTCTTTGCAGATTTGACGATAGGAAACTCTTCATCTGATCACAATAGGTTATATTTACGGAACTGTTAAAATAGTAATTATATAAATTTGAATCAAAGTTTTTATGAAATTTCCTGCAATATCTTCTTATTTTTCTTTAAATTCAAATGAATTTTTGATTGCGTGGACTTCTCCTTTACTCTTAATGTAGGGAATGCATATCAAAATTTATCCAGAAACAAAATTGTCTTAGAATATGCAAATCAGTAATTGGACACATGTTCACTTTTCTTTCATCCAGGCCACTTCCTCACATAATCCACCAGGCTTTCTGTCTTATAACAAAAATGATGAACCATCACACAACAACACACAACATTCACAGTGCTTCACAATAAATATTTCACTTCTGTTCATACATGCAATAAATATTGTGGAAAACAAATAAAAGGCGTACCCATATTCAAATACCGTTTAAAAGGACAAATATATTATACCTTTCGAGAAAAATCAGCACGTTAAATATATGATAACAAAACATAATTATGGGGCACTGCAAGAAACTTATGTTCAATTGCAAAACAAGCGTAAGTCTTAAATTCAAATTCAAGCGTAATAAGGTCGAGTTGCAATCGCAATGCAACTACATGTTTAATCAAAGGACTTACCCTTGATTTGGGACGTGTGATTGAGTATAACATTTCTCGCAAAATGCCCTAGTAACATTAAAATTGTTCTTTCGTTTTAAATTGTGTGTTATTATTTTTGACAAGCTGTATTCCTGTCCAAGTCAAAATTCTTAGTTCTCTCCAAAACTGTGCTCAAAATTGTTTCCAAGATTGATAAAGAAAATTTTTCTTTTGTATCATTATCAGTCCACAACTTGCAAACCGTAGGTCCTGGAAAGAGTGAAGAAAAAAATGGCTATATCCAAATCATAGTAAAAGGACATGATGGAATCTACCAGATTGAGGTAGCAAGCAGAGACCAGAAGTCACCAGAGTCAGCAAGTGTGCAGATCTGTGTGTAGAAGAGAGAAAAAAAGAAATAGTTTAAATAATCAAATCAAAGTATGAATTTAATTATCGTGATGATTGATGACATGCGGTGGCATGTAATTCCCGGTCAACAACAAATGATAGTAGGTTTAGACACCTGAAAAGTTCCACTCAGAACACTGGTGCTCTACCTCAAGTGATGTTTGTGTAGGCCCCACTCCACTTCACTACCGCTACACTACCGTACATGTACGCCACACCTACCCGGGTAGGTGTGTAGCGTAGTGTAGGCTGTAGCAGTAGTGAAGTGGAGACTACACGAACATCACTTGAGGTACGGTGCTCTCTGAGTCTCTGTGTCATTACCCAGATTGCATTTATCTTCATTGTTGAAGGCATTACGCATACATATATGCAGCAACACTCTAATCAGAAAGAAACACCAGACTCTAATTTTGGCCCACCCAAGGGTTCATTACATGCCGCCGCGCACAGAAAATTCAAGCCATAGGAGTCGTGTGTTGTGGACCCAAGAAGTGAGATCCCAGCACGCGCGACCCACTAGTTAGAAATCCACTGCCAAACGTGGTTCGTTGTGCGAGGTTAGTATACTATTACTAATACTAACCTCGCAATACGTGTGAGTGATTTTGGCCAGGAATCAGGGTAATCACTGCTGAAAATTTGTCTGGCTTCATGACATCGGCATCATGGTGATATAATTCTGTGTTTAATAAAAACTTAAACATTCCTCTGAAACAGCAGATTTTCAGCCATGGTCCATACCAGTGCTCCTAAATAATTTAATCGCCTGCCTGAGTCCTGACCAGTTTTAGAAATCTGAAGAAAAAATCTGCTGGAATTGTGCTAAAACATTATTTCTAAAATAAAGACTTTTTAATTTTAATAGTAGTTATGCCAAAATGCATGATTCTATATTTATATCAGATCTGTATCTGTCATCTGACCTGAATGCATCGTCAGAACAAGTACAGTTTCCAAACATGCTTACCTTGACTTTTGACTGGATCAAACAGCGTAACCTGCAACATGCATCGGGAGCAAGCGAATGGGACCGTGCAGCTTGGAGTTTTTCAATAGTTAGTAGAGCAACACAACGAAGACTGTCGAGTGGACAAAATCGATCTTTCCAGTTCACAATTCAATAAAAAACGGGCAAAATAACACAGTTCTGGTTCCCTTATAGTCTGAAGTTGTCAAAAACAGAATTCGGATATCACAATACATGAAGAAAACGGTAAATTCGAAGAAAAATAGAGACCAGGAAGGTGAATCAGCTATCAGTGTACTGCTGGCTTGCACAGAGAGCTGAGTGAGTCGATCATGTGACGTCATTATTCTCGACTGTTTTTGATCGCGTGATTGTATTTATGGGGGCGGCTGGGGGGCTGAGAAGGGTCTCTAATAATTTTCATGTCTTGCATTTCCACGACATCAATAAGACTTTTTAGTGACATATTTGTGTATAAAAAGACAAGACCTTTCCATTCATATATAATTTGTCTATAATCATCACTTTCGTGAATTTTCTTTGGATGTATACTTAAAGTTACGTTATATTGCCAGTTCAACCGAGGATTAATAATTCCAATTATATTTCTTACTGAAAATTTGTTGCAATCTGATTGGTCGGAAGCCCTCCACGTGACTAATCATAACTTTACCAGAAAAAAACAAATGAAATTCATCGGAGATCAAAATAGTTTGTGACGTCAGTCAGTGTAGAATAGTTTTTTGCGTCCGACTGAGAATCACGCAATCACTCGGGCACAGCGCTAGCGCACGACAGGTTGCCTCGCTGATCGCAGCGCGCAATCAGCGCATGTAAAAATGCAATACTAGCTCAATCACAAACTATCCGATACTTAAATGTCAATGTGAAATCGCGTCTTGCATGTTTATAATGAGTATTTATGCTGCAAATAAAATTATGGATGGCCATCATTCGATCATCGAATGATTCGGGCTGCTTGATTTTAGTTCAGCATGGTTTGTTCACAACCTTCACTACCGGCAAGTGGAATTATAAGAAGATCGATCTCACAGCCGCCACGCAACACCAAACCCCCTGAGCTTGGGAGCGGGTGGTAGCCGCGCGCAGTCTATTCAGGAACCGTCTAGCTTAAGATATGCCAGTTTTGCTTATTAGAGCTAAGCCAATCTAAATTTTGTCAAGATCAAGAAGATGGGTCAATGGGACTAGATTACCAATATTTTTCATTCAAACTTTAATAGTATTGAAGGGATATAAAAGAAATACACCGGGCGTTTCTTTCGAAATTATAATGGTCTAGTAAAGGTATTCATCCTCGGTTTGTCCGGCAATGTAAAATTAGTAATTGCCGAACGAACCTCGGATAAAATATTTTCACTATACTTTCTCAAACCCGTATACTATACTATTTGTTTTATATTCCTCTTTATGAATATTCATGAGTATTCTACCTAAACGATTGGTCAATTCACGATCATGTGACAAAGTACCGTATTATTTCAATAGGCAAGCAGATCGCTGCAAATAGCTCCGTATAGTTTTCTTCTAGCTCCGTATATTTTTCGATATAATTTCATGGGGAGAACTGCGCATGCCCATGCTCGATATGTTCCCTTAAAGTTTAACTGCGCATGCTCCCTAATCCAATATCCACAAAAATAAATAAATAAAATAAGATACAAGCTCTCGCTCAAATTACTTACCGACAATCTGAAGAGAAAAAAACAGTGTGAAATCGGGTCTAGATCATCATGCAGAAAATGTAATTCCATGACGGCCTTTCAGACTGGATTATTCCAATTATACCTAACCAGGCGAGTCAAGATCCGATATAACGTATAACTTAGCCTGCGCGTTTACAATTTGAGTGCAAATGAAGCGGCGCAGCGAAGCGGACCTCTCGCAGTCTGGTAGAAGCCGCGCGCAGCCTACCCAGGAACTGGTTAGCATTAGCCATGTTAGCTCGATGTATGGCCTACATTGTATTTGCAGGACTGTGTCCAGTAACGTTAGAATTGGTCCAACGTTAGATTGTTTACACATCAGCAAGGACTAGGTCTACCATTAAAAGAGGGATAAAAAAACAAATATATCAGGCGTTTCTTTCGAAAGCTTAGTGGGAATTAGTAATCCTCGGTTGAACTGGCAATAGTAACAATTTTTCCTTGGGGCTTCGTCCCTCGGAGAAAATAGTGATAGCCAGTCCAACCTCGGATAGATAATTCCCACTATACGTTCTCAAAGCCTAATATATTTGTATATTAGCCTGTAGACCTAATCATGTTGATGTTAAACCAATCTAGACCATTTAAAACGTTGCCGGACCTAGTTCCATGCTTGTCAAGCTATGCTATCCAGTTCCTGAGTAGGCTGCGCGCGGCTTCTACCCGACTGCAGTTTATAATGAGAGGTCCGCTGCGCTGCGCCGCTGAAAAAAAAAACCCTCAAGTTAATTGTAACCGCGCAGGCTAACTTTAAATTAATCATTAATTAAACACTCCATAGTAACGGATCTTGACTCACCTTGTTAGGTATGTTTATTCATGTTTTAGGGTCCTGTGTGAATGGCCGTCATGGAATTATATTTCCTGCATGATAATCTAGACCCAATTCCATACTGCCTTTTCAGATTGTCAGTAAGTAATTTGAGCGAGAACTTTGTTTTTATTTATCTATATTGCGGATATACGTACGGATATGAATCCGGTCAAGTCAGGGAGCATATATACGCAGTTCAACGTTGAGAGAACATATCGAGCGTGAGCATGCGCCGTTCTTCCCGTGATCGTTTGTGAAAATTATACGGAGCTAAAAGAAAACTGTACAAAGCTATTGCAGCGATGTGTTTTGCTATTGAAATTATACTTTGTCATATGATCAGGAATTAACCAATCATTTATTGTCTCGCCTGCATAGCAGAGCGAGAGATTATAGGCGCCGCTTCTCCGACGGCGGCGGCGTCGTCGTTAACATTGAAATCTTCATCAAGGTTAAGTTTTCGAAATGTCATCATTTCATCGACAAAATACACAAAATCGTCGACAAATCGTCGACAAATACACAAAAATGATGTGTGGACTATTCTTAAATCAGTAGTGATGCCTAAAGACGTATCGAAATCCACTGATACAACCAGAAAAGATAAACCCAGAGCTAATATATTCAATAGCTATTTTGCAAACATTGGTGCTGACCTAGCTGCTAATATACCTCCAACAGTTCCCCATGATTCCTCTCATTGTGATTCTCCCGATTCTTTCTTTTCGATTCATACTGTAACTAAAGACGAGGTATTTAAATGTGGCTTGAAAAAAAAAAAATATGTTGGAATCGATGGTATCTCAATGAATATGCTCAAATTGTCAGCCCCCATCATTGTCCATTCTCTTACTTACCTTATAAACAAATCATCATTGAAACTCTAGGTAGGCAATATCTGTATAATATATATATATTATACAGATATTGCCTACCTATAGTTTGAATATAACATTTCCTCTCCCCGACGGAGTTATATTTTTGCCAAGGGATTATATTTTGCCCGAAGCGCACAGCGCTGAGGGAAAATATTCTCCCGAGGGAAAAATATAGCTTCGGAGGGGAGTTGAAATGTTATTTATTACAAATATAGACCCGGCAATATTTTTCATATTGCATAGTCTATGTAGATTCGCCATCGGAGATTGCAATCATCATCTTGCTCTCTGATTAACTCGAAATTCTTGCTGCAGCACTGATCCATTTACGTCATAATAGAAAATGTTTGGAAAATACATAAAGCGCGTTTTTCATGCAATCGACGCGTTAACACTAGCGCGTACATCAAATTACGCAACTTGTAAGCAGCGAGTGACGTCACCTTAGTGCATATAACGCCGCAATTGACAATACAACGCAGTTATATTTACTGAAGTGACGTCAAAACCTAGAATATAACAAATGCGATCCTCGCAGCTATGGTCACGTGATGGCGTATTGGCCTATCACTGATTCGAATCTACATAACCTATGTAAATGAGATGAGGCCAACTCAAAAGATGACGCAGGACACAATTCTTAGCTTTATAGCTATCGTTATTATTAAGACTTCGTCAGAAGCGTCTAAAAAATATGAGATACAACATCCAAGTTTGTCTTGCACATCAATGAATTATCATCAAGTTGAATATATTCCATAATCTCATTAGACAGATGAATGAATGAATAAATTAATTAATAAATAAATAACGAATAATTAATTCGATTAAAATAATAATGATATAAATGAAGAAGAAATACCTGTAATTACAGACTATTGTGGTAGTAAAGTAGGATACCTACCGTATCCTATCTCGTTCTTAATGAAAGTGGCATTAAATGCAAAATGAAAACATTGGTTGCTAGGTGGTGAAAGAGCAAAGCGCATTGGCAATGTGCATATAATTCATGTCACAATGAATACACAATGTCATCACATTATATATATATGTAATAGATATATTGAAGAGGCTGTTCTTTCCGTCATACAATAGCTGTTATACAAGTAGCCTGGGAGGAGTTGCTCTATAATGGAAAAGTTGATATTTTCTGGCAACAATCGACATGGACCTGTACAATCATGCAAATATTTCATTCCTAATTGGTTTCTTTCTTCAATAATCAAACAGTGCGATCTGTTACATAGCATATCGATATTTGGGTTGAAAAGTTACACCTCGACATTTTCTCTCTCTTTCAATGTTGACTTCCTCTCTTATTCATATCATTCCTAATGACATAATCTGGATGTAATGCGGTCTTATCTAAATACAACCACCGTTACTGAAATGTTGTGTAAGTGTAAACCGCCTTTCTTCCATCATTACCTGTCTTGTTATGCCATACCCATCACAAATATCAATACAATATTCCAGAAGTCACTTTCCTTGAAAGAACATTAAATTGGGTTAATTCGTCTCAGGTTTTCTTGAGCATGATGAAAGATTGCTATATAGTTCTCTTGTCCGACAGTTATCAAACATGAGCGATTGATGGATATACCAAATAGAGTATCCATTTCATTCTTATGTCACGGAGGAGTCTGTTTAGATAAGAGGCAAATACTGCAGCTAGGATTTTTATTTTATATGCCCTTCATATTCCATAGCACTGTTGGAACTGTCGCATGACTACACTGAAATTATAATGTTTTCGTGGCAACATGAGGGCCATTTGCTGATCATCGTTTTGATTCTAAATTGAAATTATTTTGATGAGTATTGAGTGAAAGAATTTTTTTTTCAAAGTTAGCTTTTCCTATTTTATACTTTGTACACGCATTTCTTTAGTCTTGATATTGACAAATATAGATAGCACGACTTTTTAAGTTCAATACAGAAATCGGTAATAGTTTCACAGAAATTGTCATGGGAAGTTCCAACACATATGAAACTAATATTATGTATATATTCTTTTAATTTGACACCCGCCATATCTTAAATCGTATATAAATATTTTTTTTTTCAAGTACGGAGTGGGTGGCAAGAAGTGTATTAAAGTATATTTTAAAAAAGGTGAAAAATACAAATGCACAAATGTTTACTTTGGTATAAGCAGAGAGTATATTGCTACTGTCAATAAAACCGCCTCCAGACCGATCAAAATGTATTGCGTAATTTCAAATGGCGTACCATCGGTCGGTTTGCAGTCGGTTACATTGTGCTGCAGTTAGACTCCGGAAACCGAATTCAGACCGTTCAAAGCTATTACGTTATTTGCAATGGCATACCATCAGACGGTTTGGAACCGGTTTCGTTGATGTGATCGGCGTTGTGCTGCAGTCAAACTACGGAAACCGAATTCAGACTCCGGAAACCGAATTCAGACCGTTCAAAGCTATTTAATACGTTATTTGCAATGGCAAACCATCAGTCGGTTTGGAGCCAGTTTCGTTGATGTGACCGGAATTGCGCTGCTGTCAGACTACGGAAACCGACTCCAGACCGATCAAAGATGTTATTTGCAATGGCATACAATCGGTCGGTTTGGAGCCGGTTTCGTTGTTGTGACCGGCATTGTGCTGCAGTCACACTTCGGAAACCGAATTCAGACTATATACGGAAACCGAATTCAGACCGTTCAAAGCTATCACGTTATTTGCAACGGCATACCATCGGTCGGTTTGGAGCCGGTTTCGTTGATGTGACCGGCATTGTGCTGCAGTCAGACTACGGAAACCGAATTCAGACCGTTCAAAGCTATCACGTTATTTGCAACGGCATACCATCGGTCGCTTTGGAGCCGGTTTCGTTGATGTGACCGGCATTGTGCTGCAGTCAGACTACGGAAACCGAATTCAGACTATATACGGAAACCGAATTCAGACCGTTCAAAGCTATTACGTTATTTGCAACGGCATACCATCGGTCGGTTTGGAGCCGGTTTCGTTGATGTGACCGGCATTGTGCTGCAGTCAGACTACGTAAACCGACTACAGACCAATCAAAGATATTTGCAATGGCATACCATCTGTCGGTTTGGAGCCGGTTTCGTTGATGTGACCGGCATTGTGCTGCAGTCAGACTACGGAAACTTAATTCAGACTATATACGGAAACCGAATTCAGACCGTTCAAAGCTATCACGTTATTTGCAACGGCATACCATCGGTCGGTTTGGAGCCGGTTTCGTTGATGTGACCGGCATTGTGCTGCAGTCAGACTACGGAAACCGAATTCAGACCGTTCAAAGCTATCACGTTATTTGCAACGGCATACCATCGGTCGCTTTGGAGCCGGTTTCGTTGATGTGACCGGCATTGTGCTGCAGTCAGACTACGGAAACCGAATTCAGACCGTTCAAAGCTATTACGTTATTTGCAACGGCATACCATCGGTCGGTTTGGAGCCGGTTTCGTTGATGTGACCGGCATTGTGCTGCAGTCAGACTACGTAAACCGACTACAGACCAATCAAAGATATTTGCGATGGCATACCATCTGTCGGTTTGGAGCCGGTTTCGTTGATGTGACCGGCATTGTGCTGCAGTCAGACTACGGAAACTTAATTCAGACTATATACGGAAACCGAATTCAGACCGTTCAAAGGTATTACGTTATTTGCAATGGCATATCATCAGTCGGTTTGGAGCCGGTTTCGTTGATGTGACCGGCATTATGCTGCAGTCACACTACGGAAACCGAATTCAGACCGTTTGCAATGTCATACCATCAGTCGGTTTGGAGCCGGTTTCAACGGTGCGACTGAAGCAAGGGGGATGACGACTATGGCAAGCATTAATATGACAAATCAGTTATTGATAAATCACAAATTATGTTGGGAAATCTTATAGTGTATGGTTCATTGAACTATAGCTACAAATCGAAGTCTGCATAAAATGCTATCGAATCTCTCAGGCCTTGTAAATTTCGATTAGAAAGAACGAGAGATGGGAAGGGTTTGGCGGGAAATGATGGGTGGCGTACGTGAATTATTCATGAATCGAAAAATGTAGACAAATTCGCCGAAGGGATACCTAAACGGAAATTGAATGTAAAAAAAAAAAAAATTCACAGCTTATAATTAGATTTATTTATTAAAAAAACATTGTCGTGGGATGTCACTTTCCTATGTGGAGTGGAACTTTACTTTTGATTCAGCTCACTCAAATTGGAAACGAAACAATACATGGTTTCTAATATTAATCATTATTAGATAATCCGTCATTGATGACGTATGTTGTATTTCACCTTTCATTTGTTTTATTTCACGAATTCAGCAAATCAAACAGAAACCGGATATTCAAAGACAAAACTTGTTACCTTTCTCTTTCTTCCATACGCATCCGATAGATCATGAAAGATATAACTGTTTTATTCTTTAACATAATCATACATCAAAAGTAGTAATGATAAATCCTTGTCAGAAGGAGAATGGCCTGATGCATGTATATGTTATTCCAAAACAACCCCTCCCCTCCCCCCCAAAAAAAAAAAAACATACACTTTTTTTTAATTCCGAAATCATGAACGATTACTGTTTTATCGTTTCTTACCTATTAGTGATATTATTTTGTCGCTTGATATAAAGCCACTTCTAAATAAATGAAAACTCAACAATAATGAGATGTTCTTTTCACTTCAGCTTTTTGATATAAAATCACCCAATGTATAGACTTTTTTTTTTTTTTTTTAAGAGATGGCATGTGATAAGAAATGTGCTAACATCATCGACTGAATTCGGAAAATTTAATTCAAACGACAAAGCAATTATTTTAATAATAAAAATGATACAACTGTTCGAATATACAATGTAAAACGAGACCAAGAAAGTAAAATTGCAACTCTCAAGTTGATTTCTTAGCAGCGCAAGATGGCGGAGGGGTGGGAAGGGGGGGGGGGGTACTCCTCAGGAAAAATGATAAGAAACTGTTGTCCTTTTTGGCCTGGTAAACATTTTTTTCCGAACATGATGACCGTTTTGGAGTGATGGGATCCCCCACTTATTTTTGCAACGAAAAGCATTTTTCTAAAAACGAACTAAGGAAGAGCTGTTTTAGATGTACACAATACCGGTAGATAATTGATTTTAAATATCCCCAGTCCCCCACCCCCAGCACCCCCGCTTCCCGGGGCCATGTATATCCCTCCCTCTCCCCCTCTCTCTCTAGACCCTCCATTGTCATCTCTTCATCTCACTTCAAAAGTGACCAAAATTATTTAATTCTCGCCCTTTGTCATTTTGTTTTTCCTTCGCAAGTCAGTTTTCCATTGTCCATTGTTTTACCAGGCAGGAGGTATAGGGCCTGGGAACGATTTTTTAGTGGTGGTGCTGAAGTAAATTTGAGAAGCAAAACAAATAAATTAAAACAAGGTTTACTGTAAAATGCAGGTCGATTTGGTTAAAAAAGAATTGACAAACGAAAAAAAGGGGTTCAACACAAAACGTTAGTAATTGTCTATAAATTTCTCCCATTGTACACAACAGATTTCCAGGGGGTGCTGACTATGGAAAATAATACACATATCACCCCTGGATAAATCTTAGGGGTGTTTCAGCACCCCTAGCACCCCGCTTACCATGGCCATGGGAGGGGGGAGGGGGTGTGGCAACAGTCACGCAAGTTTAATCTACTTCATTGCACCTCGTTTTCACCCTTCACATGGAAACTGCGCTATTTCAAGCCATCTGCACATTGCTTACGCTGAATGTGATAATTATGGATGGAGGGTAGTGAGAGACCCTTTCCGCGATGAGGTTCTCATTAAAGAGGAGTGACATTTCAATATAATAAACATACTTAAATACAGCAATCAAACTAGAAGGATCCATGATTTAAATATGTATTTTCAGGGGGGGGGGACATCCGACTTTTTTTTTGCTTGTAAAAATTTACGCGCGGACGAAATGATCTTCAATTTTTGGTACTAACCCCCTCTTTTTTTTTCTTCTTCTTCTTTTTTTTTTGCTTGTCAAATTTTCCCCGGGAAAATTTGCCCCCCCCCCCCTTTGGAAAATCCTGGATCCGCCCTTGTTACAAATAAACGTTCTAATACCCCTTTCATAAACCCAATTATGCGGCTAATAGCAGCATAAATTGGTCGTAAAATCGGAGGAGGACCAGAGTTATCCGCATTATTTTGATGCTGCAATTATCCGCATAATAGCGGCATCGGGACCAGATTTTGACTTTATGAACGCATTTTCAAATAATGCGGATAATTGCCATGGTGCGGTCACAAGGTCACCATTTTCCAACACAACCGCATCGGAGGGGGCGTGTGCAGTTGTCATGACGATTATCGGCCTTTTTCAGGACGGGCGCTCGTAAAAATAGTGCGGATTATTTTCGGAGTTTGTGAACGCAATTTTTATTGAATTATCCGCATTACTCTTAGGCGGCTAATTGGAGGATGGGTTTTTGAAAGGGGTTTAAGTATATTTGTTAAGTATAGTACCAATTATGGTAAGAACCAAAAATGTGGTTTATAGTTTGTAGGCTATTATGTGTGAATGGAAATGTAAAAGAAATTTGAATTGGAAAAAAAAATTCTTTCATATAATGAAAGGATATGATGACTTCCAAAATAAGGCTCAGTTCGGCGAGGAATCTTCTTAAATTTTGTATGGTGCTCCCAGCGGCGTACCCAGGATTTTCCAAATGGGGGGCAAATTTTTGGGAGGATATTTCGTCCGCGAAAAAAAAAGGTCTTCAACCACAAATAAAGGATTTCGTACGAGAAAAAAAAATTACAAGCAAAAAAAAAAAAAAAAAGTTCTTCAGGTTCAAAAGAGGGATCAGTTGTGACTCGTCAGGGGGGCAGGGGTACGTCCCCTGCATGAGTTGTGACTCGTGAGGGGGGGGGGCAGACTTAGGTACGCTTGTGTGTGCTCCTTTCTTGTTGTTGATGCGCTGGCCTTCTCTCTCTAGACCCACCCGTTGATACAAGTACAAGTTTATACATACGCATTACTACCAGTTATAATAGCAGTTGGGGTGAGGACCAGAGGATGTCAACTATAGTGCCGTGTTCACACAGTGACTCGGCACGGGGGTTTGACACGCGAGCCGTGCCCAACACGGTTTCTTTTTTGATCCGCCAAAATCGCAGGTTTCAACCCGCGAGCCGAGTTAGACTCGCCTATTTTTTTTCGTGTGTAAACAGAAAGCGGTGTCGAACCCGCATGACCTTGGTCAAACACGGCATTTGTGACGTCTATTCTACTTCCGTTCGTGATCCGCGGGTCGTGTCGAACTCGCCTTTTTGTTTCAGTATAAAAGCGATCGCAGATGCCCTCTCCGCAGCGTTCGACCCTGCTTGAGGATTCAACACTCAAGTCGAGTCGTGTGTAAACACGGTATTAATAGTCATGTTCGTCAACAAATGATAAATATTTAAGGCTCGCGATAGGTGCAATCGAGAATATGCAATATACCGTAAAACTTGAACATGTAAAATAGTTTACATCCTTCTGAATTGCATATCGACGCGTAACTTGACAGGAGGCAATAGTCCATGAGCGGGATAATGACCCCATTAATCCCCCAGATCCTTCGCGAATGGTATCATTTTTTTCCTTGGACTCTTCTGAATGATATTTCACATGTTGACCTGGAAACCATAGGGATGAACTCCGATGGCCGCCATTTTAAAACTACTTTTGCCTATATCTCGGTCTCTGGCACTCGTAGAAGCTTGATTCTGGCGTCTATACCCATGTTTTCCATGTAACCAGCCAAAGATTGAACTTCCCTTAAAGTATTTGATGATCCTAAAATTAAAGTAGATTTTCTGGGTTTTGTTCAATAGCATACGGCTTTATTCAACCCACAAAGTTAAGATAATTTCTTTGGAATGAAATGTCAAGTCGGGAGATTTTAACTGATTTGGATAATATCAGTCGATCTTCCCGATAATCCTATTACCCAATACTACATGCCATATTACGTTCAGTTATGGTACACTGACATTTCCCCTATAAGGCGACCGTACGGCGAGTCGAAAACAGCCGTTTTAACATTTTTTTGTACCAGCTGCATAAATTATAGGTGGTATGAATAATAATGAATGAAAACGGCTGTTTTCCACTCGCCGTATACGGCGCTGTAGGGGAAATGTGACTGCAGCATTAACGGCCTGCAATCATCCATCTCGAATCATTCAAAGATCAATGGTGCATTCTGTTACAGTCACACCGACTCCAAACCGACCGAAGGTATATCGTTGAAAATAACGTAATAGCTTTGATCGGGTAAGAGTCGATTTCCTGGTTGTGGCTAGGGCATGAAGCTTGATCAAATCTTAGAGGGGTACTTCAGGCTGAGGGTAATTATGATTTGAAACAGACAAAGACAAATCAGACAACAACAAAATGACAAATTGATCAAAATCGGACAAAGTTATGACATTTTAAAGTTTTGCATTATTCCTGTGAAACAGTTCTAGGCATGTCTTCATGAATATTCAATAAGCAAACTGATGATATCATATCCCCACTTGTTCTTTTATATTTTATTATATGAAATTAGGTTCAGATTTTTTTCCTCCAAGAACTTTAAAAAAAAAATGGATTTTCAACTGATTTAGTGCATTAGATATTCATTGCAAGGGATACATATCGTTCACACATGTATGCAATAATGAAACAATTATGATTTCATGTTATAACATAAGAAAATGGATAATGGGAATGTGCCATCATTAGCCCACCTAATGAATATTCATGACGACGTGTATATAACTTTTTTTTCACGAAATATGGCTAAAATTTAAAATTCAATAACTTTGTTATTTGTTATCAGATTTTAATGATATTTTCAGCATTTTGCTTCGTGTATTTTACTCTATTAAAAAAAAAATACTTTCAACCCGGAGTACCTCTTTAATGCAATCCTATTCCACTGCATGGGAGAATTATCATTCAATGTGAAAGCTCAGAAAGTGAACGCAATGAATTCTGACAGTTATTTATTTACTGAATTTTCTTTCTTCGCTCCTCTGTTCTGCGAAGCAACATTTTAATATTCACGATTAACGTCATTGTCACATTTCATTCTTCAATTAACAACTGTGGACAGAAGAAATACCAACAATGGGATAAGGAAGGTAACAAGGTTGCCGTGAAAAGAAGATTATTAGAATAAATGGCCATTATTTTGAAGCCTGAATTAACTTAGGCCTGGTTGGTAACTCTGTGTTGAAATTATGGAAAGCCGAAATGTCGAAATTCTGTTAGAAACGTTGCTTGTTTATTATGTGTACTTTACATTTTTCATGATGGTATAATGACGAAAAACATAAATTCGGTTATTATTCCCGGACGGTTTTCATGATTTTGAATGATCTAATTGACAGACAAAGTGATAAATCGGGCCTATTATGGATAGTAATTTTGTCACAATTGGCTATCCATAGTTAAGGTTTACATTCCCCATAGATATACTAGTAACGCTGTCTATGATAAAAATGATATATTCCCTCGATTCCAGAGGGTGCCGTCAGACGATTTTTTTAATGGTTTCACTCCTAAAAACCGCCGGTGTTAATTTGACACTAGCCTGGTGTCTATATCGGTTCACACCAGGAGGTGTTGAAGCAACACCGGTTTGGCGTTATAGGCTAACACCAATTTGGCATTTAAGCACCAATTAGTGTTAAACCAATATCGGTTCGATTCTTAACTGGTGTTGTTTCAACGCTTCTCTGGTATGGACCGATATATACACAACAAAAAAAGTAAGTCCCCCCTAAATCAAATTGCTGTAACTTTCGAACGGAATTATTTTGAGATATGATATTCCGTAGGAGGTTTTCTACACTCATTAAGCAACTCCTGGGAAAAAAAAAAGATTAATCGGTTGAGTCATGCATGAGTAATTAAAGATTGAATTAAAAATGACAATTGTTGAAAGTCACACGAGTCGTTTTTCAGATTGTGCAAATACAAAGTTGGGCAAATGTTGTCTTTAGGTGAATTTTATGGTGTTATGCTGTTTTACTATCCATCATTTAGGCACTCCACACACAATTTTGATATCATATGTTCATGGTTGAGTGAGCACAATGTATTGCAGGGGCCGTGGAAGCGGGGGGGGGGGGGGCTGGGCGGGGAGCTTTAGTCCCCCCCCCCCCACACTTTTTTCCAAAAGCACGTACAAAAATGTAAACATGACCATACGATTGTGATTTTTTGTATGGTCAGCCCCCCCCCCCCCCCCCCACTTTGAAAACCCTTCCCCGGCCCCTGTATTGTGACGTATCATCATAGGGGTTTATGGTAGTATCCTCTACAACTTGTTAGATCATTTTAAAATTTGAAAATGTTGGTGGCTCCCCCGATTATAGGCCCCTCCCCCATTTTTAAATTCTGGACCCACCACTGATTTGTCCATAAATTGAACTGATCATGAGAAATTGTTAGGAAAAGAATACATTTATGCAGTATAAAGAGTATTCATTCCTAAGTTTTCGAATGTGCTCGCTCAACCATGAAAATGTTTAAAGTTCGGAAAGTGTGTGGTGATAGAAATGATGGATGATAAAAACAATAGCAATTAAAGTCTTATTTGAAACCGAATTTGCCCCCAATATTCAATTTTATTACCCTTTAAAATGAGTCTGTGACATTGAAAATACAAATTTTCCCACTTTGATGCGTGCTCACTCATCCATAAATAAATAAATCGATTTCATTTTTGCACATACTTCTGCCCATAGGTTGATAAACATTACTGCCAAATGACATTGCTAAAGACAGCCGTGAAAAAAAGTTCCACCGTATTGAATAAGGGGTTACTTATTCTTAAACATGTGCACCCATAATGTACACAAGTCTATGAGAGACGAAGTCAAAATTTTAACAAAAATGAAATGAGGGTTTGTTCCATGGACGGTTTTTGTTACTTCTGCCAATAGTTATTTCATGAAACTTCGTACATGGCTTCAGAGTAACACTATCCTAAAGGCGCTTACACCAAAATAACAATTCGATACGACACAGAGTGGGGCCAAGGCCTTGAACTTTCTTCTCATTTGCATAATTTTCGAATATTGTGTGCTCACTGATGCATTAAACATCGGGATTTTCATTAAAATCAAATCAAATGAACTATGCAAGGAGGTTTGTGACAGATATCCATAGTAACAAATTGCATTTTTTCCAATAACGTACAGAAGAGCTAATCGCATTCCACATGTTCATTCAAGCGTGGATATTTAATTAAACGCCTTTGAATCATTGAAGCATGTTAATTGGTCATGAACATAACGAAAAAGTTGAGAAAAGATCATTTTCAGTTCCCAAAATGAACCAATACTTGCCTATGTTATTTGAAAATCGTATTTTTTGTTTTCAATAAATGTTCATTGAACCGTGAAACGATGAATATTGTTGAAGAAACTCTTCCAAAAATAACTGTCACCATATTCTATCATTTTTATTGATATAAATGTGTAAAAAATCCAATTATAGCCAATTTGGACTTGTGTTTATTCAACCGTGAAATTTAAGCAAAAAAGTTGTATCGTCTTTTAGAGAGTACCTTTTACAAGCCTTCTGACTATTTTTTATGATGAGAATGTGGAATTAGTTCCAATAAAATGGAATCAAAGTCATGATATTTGGCTTGTGACTTTTGAAAAGTGACATTTTTGCCTTCTGACGGTGCTCACTGAAGCATGAAGTGAAATACGTCCATAACGTTTACACAAAGGGTAGCTTATAAAATTACCTACACGCTCATGTAAAAATATATCAAAAACTCGCATTGGTTCGGAAATTATTGATGTTTGTTTAAGGGGGGACTTACTTTTTTTGATGTGTATAGATACCGGGTCGGTGTTAAATCAACACCGGTCTTTTTGCAGTGTACTCGTCGCCATCTTCCATGTCTTCATAACGAATATCAACAAGGTAATTTGCATGAAGCTGTCAATCATCAGCCAGTCGCAAAGCGCATGCGCAGTACACATACACTGCGCTGCTTTTGGCAATATCGATGCTGGCCCTGACATAACCTCACACAGCATAAGGCTAGGGTCACAACTCCAAAAATTAGCCTGCTCGGCGACCTGGCGGCGAGGTTTTAGTCAATTTCGCCCGGGCACCAACCGGCGGCCGTCCGGGCACCACTGGTTTTGGGGGCATCGCTCGGTCGCCGCTCAAGATTTAGCACGGAGTTAAAATTCTAGTGGCGCCCGCTCACTTTTCACTCGATCGCCGCGCTAAATACGCTCGATGCCCGGTTGGTCGCCGTCCGGGTGCCGACGTAATCGAGCGGTCGCCGTCGAACGATTTTGGTCAAAAATTGAACTCGTTGAATCAACGGCTGTCCAGCGGTCATCGGCCGGTCGCCAGCCACTGGTCGGTCAGAGATCGGTCGATAATCTCGCGGCGAATTCAAGATCGCCCGGGCGATTACCTAAAAATAGGCCGGTGGGAGACCGCCCGGGAATCAGTAGGTCGTTAGCCGATCACTGCTCGGACGCCAAACAGAAAAGTTCCCCGATTTGACCCAGATTTGGCTTTAAATAATGGGCAATCGACCGCAAAATTCCTGTACTAAAAATTATGACACCGATGGATTTCCATAGAGTTATGATTTGTTGGATCAATCGTAACTCTTTGTAAGAGGGGGCCCGGGCCCTGGTATCCAACCATGATATGTATTCTATATGATTGTCCTTTGTCGGATACGATACAGAATGAATGAACGCAAAACAGAAAATTTCCACAAATTTGACACAGATTTGGCTTTAAATAATGGGCAATCGACCGGGCACTGCTCGGCCACCGCTAAGTATTTTTACAGCCAGATCGACTTCTAAAAAAATCGTTCGGCAATGCCTAAATTCCAGCGGCGCCCGAGCAGGCTACTAATCGGTCGGCCGCCGCTCTGAATTGTGACTGAAGCCTTAGGTCCGGAGGCGGAGCCATCCTGCCAAGGATATTCGAATAGCAGCCGAAACATACGAGAATCGTCGAGGTTCGGGCATTCAGATCATTACATCTGCGCAAGCATCGTATAACGTTCGTGTCAATGGACAGCTGACGCCGCGGCCGTCGGCAGCGCGTACGTATGTCCAACATAGCCCTCTTGAATCCCGGGAATGTTAACATTTAAACCAGAACATGGGCAAATGACTCCAAAATAAAAGGCCTTCCTTTCCATGTGACATTAGATACCTGATTAAACACAATTACACATGCAGAAGAAAAGTATTTATTTATTTGGGTTCTGACAACTTTTCGGACAAAGATATTGATGAAACCCTCCCCAGAGTTTATTGATAATCAACGCTTTCAAACAAACGAGATACCCTTTTTTGCTTTGGCAGATGGCTGCTATACGCTCCTGGACCTCGTCTTACAAAGAGTTGCGATTGATCTGATCAACCTCAACTATGGAAAGCCAGCAAGGCCCACATCTAAATTGCACGTTTGTTAAAAAAAGATATGATATACATTCATTTTTTTTTTTTTTGTCCTCATCAGAGGTATTTATTACATTAAAATCAATAATCAAACACATACAATATATACAATTAGTTTCATATTTCACAACCTTTTGATTTCATTATACTGTTTTTCTGATATTTTTATCATGTTACTCTTTTACATTGAAATCAATAAACAAACACAAACAATATATACAATTAGTTTCACATTTCACAGGCTTTTGATTTCGTTGTACTGTTTTTCTGTTAGTTTTATCTTATTACTCTTTTCAAGAAATCTTAAATTAATGACTAATTCTCTCTTGAAATCTGACAACATAGAAAAATAGCTGAATTTTTTTGAAGTGAACTGAGCCAACATATAGACTCTATAAATCGTATATTGTGCGAAAACCAAAATTACATTAAGAAAAGCCATGTTTTCATTTTCAACATCGTGGCCAATCAATAATGTTTTCTCATTAATCTGAATATTCACATTAAACTGGATCTTAATGAAATACCGTAGTTTTTGCCAAAATAAATTCACATGTGGACAATGTAACAAAACATGATCTAGAGTTTCAATTTGTTTACAATGGTTACAAGTCATGTCTGATGTGATATTCCATCGAACTAAATTCTCTTTATACGGCAAAATCCGATGCAGCAATTTGAAATTATATTGTTTAACTCTGTTATTAAATAATTTTCCAAACTTAAATTTTAGCAATTTGCTCCAATCATAATCTTCTGCAAGTGATAAACTGTCATGCCAAAAATATAACACCGTTGGGTGTAAATTATTTTTTATATCTACAAAATATGTGTAGAATTGTTTTGTTTTTGATATTGTAATGTCAATTGAGTCACCGGTTTTAATTTGAATAAATTTATCGTTTTGCGTTCGTTGATCATCTTGATTTTCAAGCTGAGCAGTGTTCAACTTATCGAACCAATATTTAGGAAAAGCGGTTTTAATTTTAGCATATTGAAATAGGATACAAAGAGAATTCATCGACAGTAAGTCTGTAATACTTTCAGAGTTTTTCCATGAACCATTTTCAATTAATTGGTGTACTTTAACTATACCCTCATCGTACCATTTTCTGAAATACAGTAACTTGTTTTCATGTTTTATATTTGAATTATTCCATATGATTTCATTTTCAAATTGAGTTACTTCGAATATATTAAGATAGTGAAGTTCAGCCCATGAAGTAAGTAGGTCTGTATAAAATGTAGGTAATGAATATTTTTTGCATAATTTGATCATGTCTACTGGAGAACAGTTACATTGAATAGATAATGGTATACCACCTAATTTATGTAACCAAAACTCACAAATATATTTCCATGGTGGATCACCACCTCTTACAATTTTTGGTAACCAAGAAAGTGTGAGTGATTTCAATCTAGAATCTATATCAATCATACCCAAACCCCCATATTGGGGTGAATTAATAATGTAAGCTCTTTTCACTTTTTCTCTTTTAGAGTTCCATAAAAATGAATGAATTATTTTATTAAGTTCTTTGATATAATTTTGGGGCATGATGTAGCATGTGCTTAAGTATATTAACTGTGATACAAGTAACATTTTTATAATAACTATTCTCCCATAGTATGTCAGATTTCTCATCTTCCAAAGATTTACAATACGTTTAATTTTATCTATCTTTACAGACCAATTAAGGACATTGAAGTCATTTGTGTTCTTGCATAATACAACCCCAAGATATTTAATTGGTTCATCAGACCATTCCAAGTTGCATATACTATTTGTTTCATTATAATTTATATTAAGTGGCATAACTTTGGTTTTATCTAAATTAAGTTTTAAGCCAGAATATTCCCCGAACTTAATAACATCTTGAATTGCGACATTTCCTGCCT
Organism: Lytechinus pictus; assembly: GCF_037042905.1. Classification (NCBI taxonomy): domain Eukaryota; kingdom Metazoa; phylum Echinodermata; class Echinoidea; order Temnopleuroida; family Toxopneustidae; genus Lytechinus; species Lytechinus pictus. Next base: position 21,293,633 of record NC_087258.1, read on the forward strand.
GGATGGAATTAACAAAAAGAGCGGTGTCGTCTGCTAACTGTGAGATCTTTAATTCTTTTGAAAATGGTTCTTTGTGGAATGGAATCTTAATACCACTGATTTTCTTGTTTGACCTTATCTGTGACGCCATTACTTCAACAACTAAAACAAATAACAAAGCCGATAGAGGGCACCCTTGCCTTACACCCTTTTCTATCTTAAACTGTTTTGAAATCCAACCATTATTAATTACTTTGCCTCCAGCGTTTTTATATAATACTTTAACCCATTGGATAAATGAACCTTTAAAGTTCAATCTTGACAGGGTTTCGAAAAGAAAGTTATGTCTCACACAATCAAATGCTTGTTTGAAGTCTAAAAAAAGTACCAATCCTTGTTGTTCCAAAATTTTACTATAATCAATAACATCTTGTACCAACCTTAAGTTATCTGAGGCTGAACGCCCCTTGATATAACCTGTTTGATCAAACGAAACAATTTTATGGATTACTCGTTGAAGGCGTTGTGACAAAACTCTCGCTAAAATCTTATAATCTATATTTAATAATGAGATTGGCCTCCAATTGTCTAATAATCTACTATCCCCTTTTTTCAATAACAGTGTGAGTATACCTTGCCTTTGACTTTCTGACAAACCCCCTTGAGCGTATCCTTCATTTAGACTGTCGATTAGCAAATCTTTTATGTCTGGCCAAAAACATTTATAAAACTCCGAACTCAATCCATCGCAACCAGGTGCCTTATTATTTTGCATTGAAAGCAAAGCTTTATAACACTCATGTTCGGTTACCAGTCCTTCACAACTTAGTGCATCCTTCTCATCTAATTCTTTCAATTCAATATTTTTTAAGTATGATTTAATGTTTATATCATTATCGTTACAGCTATTTTTGTACAATTTACTGAAATAATTATTAATAATCTTCAAAATTTCTGTTTTCTTTGTAAATGTTTTACCGTTTTGTACAATACAGTTAATCTCTTTTTTCTTGCCATTTATGGTTTCTTTTTTCAAAAAATACTTGGACGACTTTTCGCCAGACTCCATCCATTTCTCTCTAGCTCTAATATACGCACCTTTGCACTTATATGTGTAAAGTTTATCTAATTCATTTCTGATTGTTTCTAACTTATCAATTTCTTTCTTGTTTGGATTTTTATCAGCCTTTTCACTCTGTTTATTGAGATCATCTTGTAACTTTGTAAAATAACATTTTCTTTCTTCTTGTTTTTGTTTAGAATATTTCACAGTGACCTCTTTTATTTTAATTTTACACATTTCCCATATAAGCTGTGGACTTTCATTCATGAATTCCATTTTTACTTTATTAATCACATGTTTAATACAGATTATAAAATCTTGTTCTAGTAAGTGTGAATTATTTACTTTCCAATAACCTTTGCCTTTCCCAATACCACTCAAATTCAACTTTAGCGAAATGGCATTATGATCACATTTAAGTGCTGGGCGTATATCAGTGCTGTACATTGAAGGATATAGTGTTGTTGAAATTAGCCAGTAATCTAATCTAGAATAGACACCAAAAAACCTCTGTCGCCAAGTAAATTGTTTCTTCGTGGGATATAATTTCCTCCAAACATCAACCAATTCATTTTTTTGAATGAATTTCTTGAAATGATTGGGTGGTTTATATGATATACATTCATACATTCATCGTTTTCCTGACAATTTTGTGTGTTCGCCTTTGTTTACAAAGGAAATTTTGCAAAGTTCCTGCACTAAAAAATATGACACCGATGGATTTCCATAGAGTTACGATTGGTTGGATCAGTCGTAACTCTTTGTATTATAAGGGGCCTTGGTATCCAACCATGATATGTATTTTACATGATTGTCCTTTGTCTGATACGATACAGAATGAATGAAGATATAAAATAATCTATAACTGAAGTGCGCCCATGGTTTTGGCAAGACATAGATGTTTAAATTTTACTCAATGTGGCCATTAATGTCATCAGCTAAAGTCTATACGACCATTCGGCTCGTGTAGTGTATATTTATGGACGCTGATCATCCAAGAGGCCGTTCTCAATACGCTTTCTAAAACTAGTTTACTGGAAACCGATTCAGGAAACCACTTTGGAAGATCGCTTTGCGAGCGTTCTCACTTGATCGCACGAAAGTGGTTTTCAAAATCACTTCACGTAAAGCGCTCTTGTTGCTATGGAAACGCTCTCAGTGGGGTGAAACGTTTCGCGCGAAATTCGAAACCGCAGCATAGGCATTCTACACCTGTCGTGTGGAGTAGCGCGCTCAAAATGTGCGAAGATCGCTTCCCGAAGAACGGTTGTGTCCTCACTTACGCTAAAACCAGTTTAAAGAGGCAAAGCGATCTTGAAAACTACATCGCGAGGTGGTTTTCCACACTGGTTTGAAAGATCGCTTCCAAGACCGCTTCGACCATTCTCACTATGCGTTAAACTAGTTTCCACTAAACTAGTTTCCAGTAAACTAGTTTTAGGAACGTAGTGAGAACAGCCTCCAAGAGACGGCCATTCTCTGACTCTATTATTTTCATCATGTCTACAATTTTTAAGAGACCTTCTTGCAAAAGACACGGCTCACATTTCATGTGAAGGAAACTCTACAGATAGTACCTGACAGGTATTTTCTCTTTAATTTCGAGTCATTTATCAATTCTTTCAATTTGAACGATTTGAATAAAATTTATTGTTGATGGCAGAGAGTTTTTGTTTAAGTTTGATAATGTATATACATGTACATTGTATTGATTCCACTGTCATCAAACTTGTTTTGCAATCTGGGAAATCTAATCGTTTTACTTTATTTAACATCGCAGATTACAGACTCTGCGAGAATTCAAACACGAGAAAATACAGAACATATACCGGCTTGATTGGTCGTCGCCCGTATTCATGGTATGTGTGCTCTCTCAAGTTTATAAACCGTACTCGACAATCATAAAATCAGTTTTAATAATCTAAGCTATTCAGTCATTTAACTTGTTCTAGCATAACCGTTTACATACTACATAGGAGAATCTAACCGTGACGGTGAAAGAATACAGACCCGGCTTGGTCTTAGACCGCATTTGTGCTTTCTCGTTTAGAAATCTTACTCGAATTGTCGGTGCCAATTTTAGATTCAACTGTTTCCTTTGTGCTTGTTCCGCTGAAGAGAGGCTCAATCTCGACATGGGAACAGCTAAAAAGCCCCTTCACTGCCTGACGGAAGTCTGGGCTCCTTGCGGCATAGATGAAGGGGTTGGCGAAGGAGTTGATGAACCCGAGAACAGTCAAGATGTTCTGAAGGGAACTCCCACTATAGGATGCGCTGATGTAACCGAGGTTGTAGCAGAAGTAGGCGATCTGGTTGGGTGTCCAAGTGAAGAGATACACCAGTACGACTATCAACATCATCTTGATGACACGGTTCCTAGCGACCTGGTGAAATGACATCTTGGTGCTACCGTTGCCGCCGACCATCGTCTGGAACTGCTTGCCTTGCAGATGGAGTGACCTTGCGATCATGACCTGTGTGGCAATCATTATTAGAACAGGAATGACCAGCCGAGTGAGGAAGGCGTAGTATCCCCTGGCTGTATTGCCGGCCACGCTCTTGATAGTAGTCCCGCAGTAGCCGATTCGGTCATCATAGATGTAAACAAAGAGCGTGTAGAGACACTGCAGGAAACTCACCAACCAGATACAGAGGACGAATACGCTGGCTTTCTGCTTGCTGGCAATGCGGTTGAAGTACAGTGGGAACACCACAGCGATGTATCGCTCAATGCACATCGTCATGAGGATGTAGGTCGAGGCTACGATACAGAGCCAAAAGAACAAGGATGGGTACAAGACCTTGCAGTATATGCTCCCAAGAATTGTTGGAGGGACGCTTTTTGCGTAAGGAATCGGGACGAGGAACACGGACGTCAAGAAATCAGCGATGGCCAGACCCCCGATGAAGACGTCCGTTGACCGGATGGTACTGTAACGCTGGTAGATGACCACTATCACGACACCGTTGCCGATGATGCCGAGGACGGCGAAGATGATTCGAACGATGAGCCACCATGTCCACCTCAGAGGATACCAAGCCCATTCGGATTCGGCGTCATCAACATCGGAATCGAAGTCCGATTCGAGCTCGTCTTCGAAAGATGTAGACAACATGGTGTCGGTGACATTCATGGAGGCGTCGTCGGCGCTGATGAAAGAGAATGTGGTTATCACAAGAATGCAAAGCCGTCTCATGGATACTGCTTCCATCGTAGGGATATTGAGGAACTAGATTCCTTCAGAAACTGAAAGATCAAACGAAACTAGATTTGTCAACAAAACTTGCCTCTAAAACTATCAATGCATAGATAGTACATTTAATCCCCAAACTATGGAAGAAGAATAGGGTATTTCTTACTTTTACGGAGGGTCAGGACCCGGATTAGACGGGTGTTGGTTTGACATTCGAATTACTTCTGCGCGAACAGGAAGCATCTTATAATAACCCTAAACGGATATGACGTGCCTAACTTGTTGTTTATTTCCTAGTGAAATACTTTTGCCCCAGAATTCCCCCTTTTTCATCGTTATTAGACAGTTAGATAAGAGCAACATTGAACAATTAGGTTACGCATCATTTTATTTTAACTTGACAAATCTGCATTACATGGTTTAGCAAAATCGATGTTTCTTGGCGAATGAAATTATTCATGGATTCTCATACACTTGGATTCATATGAAGGACTTTATTTTGAACTGAAGGAAAATTTCTGCACGCAATATACTTTGATTGTAATGAAAGAAATGAAAATGAAGAGGTCGGTTTGGGTGATGTACATGTAAATTACACTATTTTGGGGGAAATTTGAGAGTGAGTATGCGACCAAAATATAAAAATTATTTTGCATTGCATTTGGCATATGAAACATTCATCTTGAAGTTTGCCGAAATTTAATTCCAACTCGAGCGAATGTGCCGACAAAAAGGCCAGAAAGTAGCAGTTAAAAGTGTTGAACGTGAAATAATTTGCTTAGATTTTGCACTATGCCCCCTAGCTCTACTAACCGGGTTTACCACGTGAATGGTTGTCAAGGTTGATGATGTATGCATCCACAGTTTTATTTCTCTCACCGCATCAGTAAATAAATATACTGATACTATAAGAAAATCTATCCTTAAAAAGCCCCCCCCCCCTCCAAGAAATAAATAAATAGATAAAGAAATAACGAGAAAAAAATGAAATTGAAATAAATATATAAGTAAATGAAATAAAATAAATATATAAATACATGTAAACAAATAAATTTACAAAGTCATCAAGCGTAGTCCGGAGAACACCTCTTACAGCACAATTATATTGTGTGGAAAATTTCGCATACATTCGTAATTCCGAAGTTTCGTTATTCCGAAGGTTCGGTTATTCCGAAGTTTCGTTATTCCGAAGGTTCGTATTTCCGAAGGTTCGTAATTCCGAAGATTCGTTAATCCGAAAACAAAATGAGGTTCGTAATTCTGAAGGTTCGTTAATCCGAAAACGAAATGAGGTTCGTAATTCCGAAAGTTCGTTAGTCCGAAAACGAAATGAGGTTCGTAATTCCGAAGGTTCGTTAGTCCGAAAGCGAAATAAGGTTCGTTAATCCGAAAATTAAATAAGGTTCGTATTTCCGAAAATGAGATTCATTCATATTGGTAACAAGAACGGTGTTGTCCTTACAAGATAACAGGATATTATGCAATAATAGTAATGACGAACGATGATACATGTGTGTGTTCTGGCCAAAGCATGTATTGCATTTAATAAGAATAGGCGCCCGGATCAAGCATAGGCTTAATTTCGATTTTATCTGAGCAATTGCTGCCCTAAGCAAATGGTAAGGACGCAGGGGATTGGTGTGTTGGTCGCGTGCAAGTAACCTCCAGATAATAGGATTTGTATTGGAGGGGATGTCATTTTTAATAAGAGCTTCTGCTGGTAATAAAAATAAAGATAATACTAATGATGATCGTAATAATCCAAACGATGATCATAATACAAATAGTAATCAAGAACATATATGTTTATAAAATTTTATTGATCATTACGCCTAGTGTTAACAATGATAAGCCTTTTTTCATGATTACAAAAAATGCTCGGAATGTTTACTTTTTATGTGGGGCGTTGTGGCCCAGTGGATTAGGCTTCTTTCTATGAAACAGAGGGTCGTAGGTTCGAATTCCAGCCATGGCGTAATTTCCTTCAGCAAGAAATTTATCAACACTGTGCAGCACTCAACCCAGGTGAGGTGAATGGGTACCTGGTAGGAAGAAATTCATTAAATGCCTTCCTTTGCCTAGGCAGCCGAGCTAAAGCCGGCGTAATAATAACAAGTGGAACGCCTCTGGCAGTCTCGCCTGCATTACGCAATTTAATATAGCAGCAGTGCTAACTTTGAAAACTACTATAAATAATCATTCACAAAAACATCATTCATATAATGACATAATACCACGTTCATTGACCATAAATGACATTTCAACGGAGACTTAAGACTGTCAACTACACCCATGTCCACATTTCATTCACTCTATCCATAAACTTTCAAAGTTATGATGGCACTTCAACAATTACCCCAGCATGGCATAAGTTTATTGACCTTAACTGACCTTTGACCACGGTCATGTGACCTGAAACTCGTACAGGATGTTCAGTGATACTTGATTACTCTTATGTCCAAGTTTTATGAACTAGATCCATAAACTTTCAGAGCTAGGATGGTAATTTAACATATACCCCCAACACGGCCAAAGTTCATTGACCTTAAATGACCATTGACCATGGTCATGTGACCTGAAACTCGCACAGGATATTCAGTGGTACTTGATTAACCTAATATCCAAGTTTCATGAACTAAATCCATAAATTTTCAAAGTTATGATGGTAATTCAACAAATACCCCCAACTTGGCCAAAGTTCATTGACCCTAAATGACCTTTGACCTTGGTCATGTGACCTGAAACTCGCACAGGATATTTAGTGGTACTTGATTAACTTTATGTCTAAGTTTCATGGACTAGATCCATATACTTTCTAAGTTATGATGTCATTTCAAAAACTTAACCTTAGGTTAAGATTTGATGTTGACGCCGCCGCCGCCGCCGTCGGAAAAGCGGCGCCTATAGTCTCGCTCTGCTATGCAGGCGAGACAATAACAGGGTCCGCTGAGATAACATTTTTCAGAACTGAACTGGCTTCCCTTGGTAAATAATACCAATATTATTATTATGTCTTATTAGGCCTACATGAAATTTCCTAAAGTTTGACCTCGTGATTCGCTCGCAACATCTCACAAGGATGCCCTTTTAACAGTAATTAGGTCCATAATTGACCGAAAAGCGAGTTTTACAACTTCAGATTTGAACTTTTTTTCAAACCGCTTGCTCGCTACGCTTTCTCGCGAAAAATAAAACCTAAACATATCTTATCAATCAGAAATCAATTAAAAAAAACGTTGCTCAACTTAATTACTACAAAACACACAACTTCTTTACACAGATGATGATCTCATGGTGAAAATATCCGTTGCACCAAAATGCCAATTTTTGGAAAAAAACATACCGCCGCCCCTGGTTGAAACCTGTATCGTCTTCATGGCTAACTGCAAACATTCCTTAACACGTCCCTTTTAGATTAGGTCAGAGCTTACTAAGATTTCTGATCGCGCTTCTTGCTCGCAGTTGTTATCTAGTTACATAGGCATCCTGTTTTGAAGATCACAAACATATTGCCCATAATATTTCCCAAAAAAATTATACCTCGCGCTTCGCGCTCGCATTATTAAAAAGGGCTTATGATATTATTACATATTTACTTTATTTTATAGGAATAAAGCTAATTATTATATGTTAGGACTACCCTTTCATAGAAACAAGCAAACAAAAATCAACTTTGAGCTGCCGTTCGGTGAAATTATGGGTGAAAAAAAATTCGCCCCCCCCCCTATTGGCGAAAGTTGGATCCGCCGGGGGGGGGGGGGCAGGGGGCACTTGCACCCCCAAAAGAAATAACAGTGAAATTTTTCCAAAATGGGAAATTCCCTTTTTTCAAAGTAAATACTCTTTTTAAAGTATACATTTTAGATTAATTTTCAGGCTGGAATATTACAATTTTTCAGCTCGCGCTTCGCACTCGCATTTATTTATTCGATTGGTGAAATATGTATCCTAAAGAGGTCACTAAATGCAGTCCTTAACAGGTTCCTTTTCTGGTCAGTATATTTAAGCTCGTGCTTTGCGCTCGTGTTAATTCTTTAGTTAGATCATGCACCCTAGGGTCCATGGTTAGATGCACATCTTTTTAATGATAGCAGAAGCCTGCTCAGAATTTTTCATTTCTTATTGAAATGCCCTAAACTTATTGAAATGCCCTAGAGCCCAAAAACGAGTTTTACAACTTCAGCTTTGAAATATTTTCCAAACCGCTCGCTCATTATACTCTCTCGCGAAAAATAAAGCCTAAATATACATCTTTCCATAATCAGAAGTCACTTCAAAAAGGCTTTTCTGCTATAAAATACACAATGACTTCACGCAGATGATAATCTCATGGTGAAAATATCACCAAAGTGCTCATTTTGACGTACGAGTGTCATTTTTGGCTTTGCCCCCAAACGAAAATTCGTTCGGCCACCCTTGCCTTCCCATCCTCATAACAATTGAACAGCAACGGTGTTTCTCCCCCCCCCCCTCCCCTCACCACCACAACACTTGCCCTTCCTCTGCTTTCCCGGTTTTCATTTTTCGGATTAACGAACCTTCGGAATAACGAACCTTATTTCGTTTTCGGATTAACGAATCTTCGGGACAACGAACCTTATTTCGTTGTCGGATTATCGAACCTTCGGAATAGCGCCACAAATGTTCGGATTAACGAGCCCTTTTTCGTTTTCGGATTAACGAACATCGAGGTATAAGCGATTTACGTGTTTCGGAATTACGAACCTTCGGAATAAAGAACCTTTGAAATTACTAACCTTCGGAATTACGAAGTGTAACCGAAAATTTGTATATTTGATATGATACCTTGCAAACTACTTGTACTGAACTTCTTTTCTTTCTCTTTCTCTCTTTAATACAGACATGTTAACTTAAAGTATACATCCAAAGAATCAAAAGTATTTTATAATGACTTTATGTGGTCATCATTGTAAAGGGGAAGTATTACTAATCAGATATATAACTTCACTTTTCAAAATAGTGATCAGAGATTGCAGAAATCAGCTCTCAAAAATGATTTATTTTCATGCCATATTTCTGCCTTCCACCGGTCCTCTTGCGAGCTCCAGCTGAGTGACGTCACACAATGAGCAGTGAGCAGCTGAGCTGACAGCAGCCCATTGGAGACGATCTTTTCAATCAGCGTTTTTTGCTCTTAGAATTGTTTATTCCTCTTAAGATTGGTCTTGTTATATAGATAAAAGTTTGAATTTACTGAACAGTGAAAAAAAGTGCACATTTAACGTATTTTGGTGACCGATATTTAGCTTAGAATTTTTTTTTTTTTTTCAAGAAATATAGGTGAATAAACAAAGCATATTTTCACGTAGAAATCACACTTGCGTCACATTAATGTTATAGTCAATATAAAGCATAGACATTCTTCTTTATGACTGAACAAAAATTATGAAATTTCATTAAGTAGCAAAGTCAGGAATCACAAAAAAAACACGGCAATATCCATCGCGAAATGACTGAAATTGCAGTTGAATTGCCGAAGCATTATTAGGAAACAGCGGCGAGCGGACTTTCTTTCATATATCTTAAAAATGCCTTCCTGTTAGGGCGATGGTCTGTGGCCAAATGCGTTGGCCATTGTTTTGTCATGTGCGAGGACCCTGGTTCGAAACTCGGATTTTTTTTTTCTGGGTATTTTTTTTTTATTCCTTCCCCGTCCCTACCCATCTTTTTTTTCTCTTTTTATTTTCTTGTGAAATTCTATTCAGACCTGTATTTATCAAATCTTGCTTCTTAATTGCTGCTTTTGATTTTCAAGTTCTTGATTAGATTATTTCTACTCTTATTTGGGATGGGAGGGGTAGAGTTAAAAGTCAAGTCCACATCAACTAAAAATTATTTGAATAGAGTGATTTCCCTTGTTGTTTTTACTCAAAACAGTCATATACACAAAACAATGATATGCAAATTAGAGTTGTCACTCACATCACATTCGTTTCTATTTTTTGTGGCATTTTGTTTTTTATTCTTTGCAGATTTGACGATAGGAAACTCTTCATCTGATCACAATAGGTTATATTTACGGAACTGTTAAAATAGTAATTATATAAATTTGAATCAAAGTTTTTATGAAATTTCCTGCAATATCTTGTTATTTTTCTTTAAATTCAAATGAATTTTTGATTGCGTGGACTTCTCCTTTACTCTTAAAGGACAATGAAACCCTTGAAACCAGCTGAATCAATAACAAAGAGAAAAATCAAAGAAACATATTGTTGAAAGTTTGAGGAAGATTGAATGAATAATAAGAAAGTTATGAGCATTTGAATAATGAGATCACTAGTGGCATGTAGATCCTCATATCGGCAATGCGACCAAGATCTGCGATGTCACACACGTACAACTCCCTCATTACTTTAGTACTTATTTCACTTATATTCTCACTTTTATAGAGTCTATCACAATGTGAGGTGTTCTCTTTATGAGATTACAAGTACAGAGGTTTCACAACATTATATCATTGATGAATCATTTGTCATATGATTAGAATAAGCAAAAAGAGATGTTTTGGGGTATATTTTCAGTGTCCAAATTGGAGAGTTGTACGTGTGTGACATCACAGATCTTGGTCGCATTGCCAATGGGAGGATCTCCATAGCATTAGTGATCTCGACATTCAAATGCTCATAACTCTTTTATTGCTAGTCCTATTTTACTCAAACTTTTGTTGATCTTATTCTTTGATTTTTCTGCTTTCACAAAAGCTAACTTGCTCCAAGAGTTTCATTCTCCTTTAATGTAGGGAATGCATAGCAAAATTTATCCAGAAACAAAATTGTCTTAGAATATGCAAATCAGTAATTGGACACATGTTCACTTTTCTTTCATCCAGGCCACTTCCTCACATCCACCAGGCTTTCAGTCTGATGATGAACCATCACACAACATTCACAGTGCTTCACAATAAATATTTCACTTCTGTTCATACATGCAATAAATATTGTGGAAAACAAATAAAAGGCGTACCCATATTCAAATACCGTTTAAAAGGACAAATATATTATACCTTTCGAGAAAAATCAGCACGTTAAATATCTGATAACAAAACATAATTATGGGGCACTGCAAGAAACTTATGTTCAATTGCAAATCAAGCGTAAGTCTTAAATTCAAATTCAAGCGTAATAAGGTCGAGTTGCAATCGCAATTCAACTACATGTTTAATCAAAGGACTTTCCCTTGATTTGGGACGTGTGATTGAGTATAACATTTCTCGCAAAATGCCCTAGTAACATTAAAATTGTTCTTTCGTTTTAAATTGTGTGTTATTATTTTTGACAAGCTGTATTCCTGTCCGAGTAAAATTTCTTAGTTCTCTCCAAAACTGTGCTCAAAATTGTTTCCAAGATTGATAAAGAAATTTTTTCTTTTGTATCATTATCATTCCACAACTTGCAAACCGTAGGTCCTGGAAAGAGTGAAGAAAAAAATGGCTATATCCAAATCATAGTAAAAGGACATGATGGAATCTCCCAGATTGAGGTAGCAAGCAGAGACCAGAAGTCACCAGAGTTAGCAATTGTGCAGATCTGTGTGTAGAAGAGAGAAAAAAAGAAATAGTTTAAATAATCAAATCAAAGTATGAATTTAATTATCGTGATGATTGATGACGTGCGGTGGCATGTAATTCCCGGTCAACAACAAATGATAGTAGGTTTAGACACCTGAAAAGTTCCACTCAGAACACTGGTGCTCTACCTCAAGTGATGTTTGTGTAGGCCCCACTCCACTTCACTACCGCTACACTACCGTACATGTACGCCACACCTACCCGGGTAAGTGTGTAGCGTAGTGTAGGCTGTAGCAGTACTCCAGTAGTGAAGTGGAGACTACACGAACATCACTTGAGGTACGGTGCTCTCTGAGTCTCTGTGTCATTACAAAGATTGCATTTATCTTCATTGTTGAAGGCATTACGCATACATATATGCAGCAACACTCTAATCAGAAAGAAACACCAGACTCTAATTTTGGCCCACCCAAGGGTTCATTACATGCCGCCGCGCACAGAAAATTCAAGCAATAGAAGTCGTGGACCCAAGAAGTGAGATCCCAGCACGCGCGACCCACTAGTTAGAAATCCACTGCCAAACGCGGTTCGTGGTTAGTATACTAATACTAACCTCGCAATACGTACTAGTAGTATACTAATACTAACCTCGCAATACGTGTGAGTGATTTTGGCCAGGAATCAGGGTAATCACTGCTGAAAATTTGTCTGGCTTCATGACATCGGCATCATGGTGATATAATTCTGTGTATAATAAAAACTTAAACATTCCTCTGAAACAGCAGATTTTCAGCCATGGTCCATACCACTCAGTGCTCCTAAATAATTTAATTGCCTGCCTGAGTCCTGACCAGTTTTAGAAATCTGAAGAAAAAATCTGCTGGAATTGTGCCACTCACACGTATTAAGTATACTAACCCCGCACCACGAACCGCGTTTGGCAGTGGATTTCTAACTAGTGGGTCGCGCGTGCTTAGCCTGGAGGCGTCTGGGATCTCACTTCTTGGGTCCACAACACACGACTTCTATGGCTTGATTTTTCTGTGCGTGGCGGCATGTAATGAACCCTTGCCTTGGGTGGAATTGTACAAAAACATTATTTCTAAAATAAAAACTTTTTAATTTTAATAGTAGTTATGCCAAAATGCATGATTCTAAACTTATATCAGATCTGTATCTGTCATCTGACCTGAATGCATCGTCAGAACAAGTACAGTTTCCAAACATGCTTACCTTGACTTTTGACTGGATCAAACAGCGTAGCCTGCAACATGCATCGGGAGCAAGTGAATGGGACCGTGCAGCTTGGAGTTTTTCAATAGTTAGTAGAGCAACACAACGAAGACTGTCGAGTGGACAAAATCGATCTTTCCAGTTCACAATTCAATAAAAAACGGGCAAAATAACACAGTTCTGGTTCCCTTATAGTCTGAAGTTGTCGAAAACAGAATTCGGATGTCACATTACATGAAGAAAACGGTAAATTCGGAAGATATTGAAGAGGTCAGTAAGGTGATTCAGTGTATTATGCACAGAGGGATGATGAGCTCGATTATTGTGTGACGTCATTATTCTCGACTGTTTTCACTGCGTGAACTGTCGGTCTGGGGGGCGGCTGGGGGGCTTAGAATGGTCTCTAATAATTTCATTTCTTGCATTTCCACGACATCGATAAGACTTTTTAGTGACATATTTGTGTATAAAAAGACAAGACCTTTCCATTCATATATAATTTGTCTATAATCATCACTTTCGTGAATTTTCTTTGTGTGTATACTTTAAAGGAATCCAAAACCCAAGAAGAGAAGCAATCTTATTGGAAAGAGTAAAATGAGAGGAACAATCTAAAAAAAAAAGTTTCATCAAAATCAGTTATGAAATAAGCAAGTTATGGACGTTTGAAAAGTCTTGTTGTGCTTTCTATGGGGATCCTCAAATTGGCAAACGTGCTTCAAATGGCTGATTTTGTGGACAACTCTCCATTTGTTTTGTACACAATTTTTCAGATTTTCCTCATTATCTTTCAAATTGCATCTCGCCTCCTGTGCACAACATATGTCATGGGAAAATAAAGGGGAAAATCTGAAAATTTGTGTACAAAACAAATGGAGAGTTATCCACAAAATCAGCCATTTTGAAGCACGTTTGCCAATTTGAGGATCCCCACAGAAAGTACAAGACTTTTTAAATGTCCATAACTTGCTTATTTCATAACTGATTTTGATGAAACTTTTTTTGAAATTGTTCCTCTAATTTAACTCTTTCCAAGAGGATTGCTTCTGTTCTTGTGTTTTGGTTTCCTTTAATACAGAATGATTATGTAAAATAACAGTTTAGGAAAGGCGTACATATACAAAAAGGACACGCACCCCCAAGGAAAGCCTCTTCAAAATGCATCTCTCTTCTCTAACACCTTCTTACACAACACTGAAAAAAAAATGCAATTTCGTCTACCCTACATTATGCAACACTAGCTGATGTGTGTGTAATTGTGCACCCTGTGATATTTTTCTACCCTTTTTGTGTGCAGAGTTACATCCTTGTTTAATTATTTCTATTTCTTTATTTCACATATCTAAAAATGGTAGCTCAATCAGCAGAAACACTGAGGTTCACTGGGGCCCTTTATTAACAAGCAAAAAAAAAACGAAAAAAAAAAACCCGAAGAAAACATACATATTACACACACAAACAATTATGAAATAAAACAAGACTAAACCTACACTATAAAGCAAAACTAGAATACAAATGTCAATATAAGAATATATATGAGGAGATTTGGAGGTAACCATGGTAATAATAATAATAATAACGGTTATTTATATGCGCTATACACAAAAAGTATCACAGCGCTTACAATTGTCAGAAGTAAAATATAAATCTTAAGTAACAAAAAAGTATAGAATTGTATACATTAAATTGCATCAACTATTGGTGTTCTCAACTGCGCCAGATGAGGCCTGGTGGCCTATTGCTTGCTGCTTCGTTCACCAACAATTTAAGGGACAAGCCCGATTAGCACATCATTCACAGAAGCTTTAGAATTGAGGCCACCAGGCCCAGATGGGTTAGCCAAGTCAAACCAAACAGTGATATCAAAAATCATCAAAACAAATACATATTAAATAAATGAAAATAGAAGACTAGATATTTGGAAAAAGATATGACTTGAGTTGTCGTTTGAAAGATGACATGGTCGGTGTTGTACGGATGGTAGAGGGGAGTGTATTCCAAAGTCTAGATCCAGCTATACTAAAACGTTTTTCTGCTATGGAGAGGTTTGTTCTCGGAATAATGGAAAAGAGGCGCATAATCAAAGTCTGGAAATTGACAAACAAACATAATAGAGCTCAAACTGATTGCAAATTAAGGTGAATTTGGCATTTCTTGATGCAAACAGGAATGCAGATTTGCATTTAAAATCCTTGTTTTAATTAGGGCACAAGACTGCACCGTGAAAAAGGTGCTGCTAGGTTGTGTTGCATTATGGGTGCAAGCCTGGACAAGTTGAGAGTTGATAATGTCACTCATTTACTATTTCTTGTATTCTATTGTATAAAATATACGATTTTTTGAGGGGCAACATTTTGCAGTAAGGAGACTCGTCACCGAATCACAGCAATTGTTGAATTATTATCCCACTATAATTCTATGAAATAAACCCTATTTCGCATAAAAAAAAACGTATAAGAAAATATATAAGAAATAGTGAGTGGATGACGTCAACAGTTCCCCTCATTTTCAGACCATTAAGATATGCATGATTATATTAATTGTTTTGTGAAAAAGACGGAATTTCAAAATCTCATGACTTATTTATGTTCACAACCGATTTTTATGAAATTTTGGCGTTATGTAGGTCTAGTTGATCTCTTCGTCCAAATCTACATTTTGTTGGGATGTACCTATATACCCTTTAAGCGCATTGAATCTCAATTATTGTAATTGTCCATATGATTAAATAAACAAATCTCTCATATCTCATCCGTGATTAACGTATTTACAAAAAACAAAAAAAAACAAAAAAATCAATAGTAATTAATGATCATCGCTCATATCAAAACGTTCTACCTCCTTGGTTACACTTACAATTTGTAACAAATGGCCACCCAAACACAAAGTGAATTCGAACAATAGACATAGAAATATCCGATTTGCAGAGCGAAAACAATTTCTGAAGTTATATACACTTGACTATTTTGGAGGAAAAAACACATTTAATACATACCAGATGCTCATTACTCACCTGTCGAGGGCTGGATAAGAGAAAACCGGCATGAAAATTAGTATTCTTTTAGGAATGTCGGACAAAATCAAGAACATTTCTAAGATTGCAGATTGGTATTATGGATATTGCTCAAATACAAGTAAACCCTTGTTTTCACTGTCTTATATCAAGTGCGTCGAGCACCTGTGTATCACTGCGCATGCGTATATTAACCGCGGTGTCGGCTATAGGAGGGAGACCCAATATATATTTTATACCTTTTGATGTATTTTTTTTGCTTCGACTTGTTTTCTTGATGCGAGAATAAGTTACCTTGTCATATATAAACATTATTATAAGAGAAATTACATTTATATTAAGTCATTTATTTATTTGCTCTCTAAAGATTAATTCAGAAGCTTTGCTATTTACGCATATTAAATGAGGCAGAGTAATGTCTAGTATTTTTGAAATGTACAATGATTTTTGGCAGACAATAGAGACTGCTGGCAGAGGAAAGGGACAATAGGATTGACTATGTTGTTACATTTTTCATTTCACTGAGGTCATACAAGAGTCTTCTATAGAATTGGACTATTCAAGAAAGAAGAGAATGTTCTTTTTAAAGACAATACTAGAAGCTTCCAGAAAAGAGGAAATTCATTCTTCAAGGATGATATCAGATCATAATTCAGAGATTCACGCTATACTTCATGTCAGAGCTGCATACTTTATCTCCACCTGGAATACAACATTAACTTCTGTGGAAATATTTGCACACCATTAATGAACTGTTTACAGTTATTTTGATAGAGGAATTCTCAGTTCTCATCAAGGTCATCAACCTGTTCTAAAAGAACATTCTCCACTCCATGGATCGCTGAAATCAACTGTTTATCATCAACAACTTCGTCTTCACCGACATTTCAACTCGTTACAGTGACTATAATTATCCATCGCGTTTCAACATCAATTTCCTCATAGCCAGCATTGTGGACTCTAACAGTTTAAGGAACTCCTTGCCAGCCAATTTGGATTTAATACAGGATTGTCGTATATTTGTATTAACCAAAACTGACTCCTCAAGATATGTAAGGAAATGCATTATTTTGTTTAGTGTATGCTCTGTTAACCAGTAAATAAAAAAGCAAAAATAATTCAACTCATTTTCCTTGTGATTTGTTCCATATCAATTTGTTTACTATCGACAGCCCTAATTGTTGATACACCTGTAACCCCTCAAGGCTTGGCGGCATTTTGTGTTTAGAAAACCAAATGTCATGTTCGTCGACAAGGATTTTTTTTTTCAAGAGACTGCCTTGTTAAATATGGAATTACTTTCTGGATGATAAGCCAGCTGCTTCTTAAGCGTTTTCCTTTGTGAAATTTTGAAGAGAGAGAAAAAACAATTTGCATGGTAATTTTCACGACGAGGTGCAATATGGTGTAATTTGTTATCAACAAGGGCGAGTAATGTTTTGAAGGAAGCTATTGCAGCAAACACTGAGGGGGTAATGGCTGATATTTCAAAGAAATCATTTTCATTTGCGATAATGAATATATGATTGAGTTGAAAGTGGGCTGGTACCTATACTTTATATATTTTTATTATCCTAATAACAGGAATAACATCCCACATACCGAACCTTTAAGTGAAAAAATTGATCGAGAACGGCAAATTGCATATTTTGAAGAAAAATAACGGGACGCAGTTTATGTCCGTCTTTTTAAGTGATTGATTTGTAATTCCATTCCATTGCTTCAAGGTTTTAGTTATGAAGGTAATGCAATGTAATGAGAATGTTTTGTATCATCATGAGGGACAGAAATAATGTTTATAATGGTTGTAGTAATAAATAAAAGTATCAGTATAGTAGCAGACTAGCAGTATATTATCAGAGGTAGTAGCAGTGGTAATAGTAGTAGTAGAAGTAATAGTATATAGCAGCAGCAGTAATACTAGCAGTAGTAGTAGCAGAAGTAGTAGTATTATAGAAGTAGTAAGAGTAAGAGTAGTAGTAGTAGTAGTAGCAGCAGCAGCAGTAGTAGTAGTAGTAGTAGTAGTAGTAGTATTAATGGTAGTAGTAGTAGCAGCAGTAGTAGTAGTATTAATGGTAGTAGTAGGAGTAGTAGTAGCAGTAGCAGTAGTAGTAGTAGTAGTAGTAGTAGTAGTAACTGTTGTTCAGTGTAATACTGGTAGTAGCAGTATAAATTCTAGTAGTAGTAGTAGCAGTAGTAGTAGTAGCAGTAGTAGTAGTAGCAGCAGCAGCAGCAGTAGTAGTAGTAGTAGTAGTAGTAGTAGTAGTAGTAGTAGTAGTAGTAGTAGTAGTAGTAATGGTAGTAGTAGTAGGAGTAGTAGTAGTAGTAGTAGTAGTAGTAGTAGTAGTAGTAGCAGTATAGTAGCAGTACTAGTAGTAGTAGTAGTAACTGTTCAGTATAATACTGGTAGTACCAGAAGAAATTGTAGTAGTAGTAGAAGTAGTAGTAGTAGTAGTAGTAGTATAGTAGTAGTAGTAGTAGTAGTAGTAGTAGTAGTAGTAGTAGTAGTAGTAGTAGTAGTAGTAGTAGAAATGTTAATAATAAAGAAGATAATGATGATGGTGGTGGTGGTGGTGGTCATGTTAATGATGATGATGGTGGTGGTGATGATGATGATGATGATGATAGCGACGATCTTGACAAAAGATAACTACATTCTAATTAACATGCTTTTAGATCTATAGGTTAAAAAGATGAAATCAAATAAATAATTCACTAACCAAGCTCACTCATATTTGGGATACTTAGAACAAACAATACACATTATTACTTCCACTTAAGTCAAGGACATGCATACATGTACCCTACCTACAGCATTTTATTTTTACATTTTATTAACAAAATAAACATCCATCAACTATTTACAGAAAATTCCTTAAATAAACCTACATGGATTTTTTTTTCAAAGATTGGATATTATTCTATAGGTTCTGTCACACTTTTGGGGATCAGAAAAATAAAGACAAGGAGAAGGAGCTCATTTCATAATTCTGGCTACAATCGAGAATGAATTTATGTAAATGGGCTTCTTTCTGATAATTGGACGACCCTGGTGACGGCTCAGTCTGGGCGCCATCACTTTCCATGCTTTACAATCAACTTGGAGTTTTAAATGTTACCACAATGAATTTGTTGTTAAATTGTTATTGTTGTTGTTGTTCTTTGTTTTTAGTGCACTTCGGATTGTCATGAGCATCACTTGAATCGTTGATTCGATTGCTTTTCGGCTTATACGTTTCTCAGTCACACTGGGACACCCAAGTTGACCCAACTCCAGACCGATCAAATGATTAAGTCTGTCGGGACGGGGGTCCTGCCCCCCCCTCAAATTTTGGTTGATAACCTTTTTTTTTTTTTGCTTATCAATTTTTTTACCTGTGTCCATCCCAAAATTTCAGGTGGACCCCCCTAAATTTTTTGGCTTCCGCCGCCAATGCTGTGAATGCAACATTTTTTCCAACTCGAGTGTGACTTGGGTATCTTTGGTGAATTTATGCCAAATTCATTTAGACTCTATCGCTCAGAAAAGAGCGTGTTCACGCACGCTTTTTTTCACAGTTCCGTTCTGTCAAATTAAGATGTTAAGGTCAAGCAAGATCTTCAATCGTGAACCAAGAAATGGAGCGTTCAAGAATATAACCAGACTAATATAATATAATATAATATAATATAATATAATATAATATAATATAATATAATATAATATAATATAATATAATATAATATAATATAATATAATATGATATAATATAATATAATATAATATAATATAATATAATATAATATAATATAATATAATATAATATGATATAATATAATATAATATAACCAGTCTTCCTATGTATTTTCCTTAAGCGCTTAGAGACATTCTTTGTGATAAGCGCTATATAAATGATGTTAATTATTATTATTATTAAATCATGCGACTATTGCTGTTGTCTTTTTTCCGAAAGACACATAGGTGAAAGATCAAGAATGACACGTGATAAGGTTTTAGATTCAGAATAATTTGACGATTATAATTTGACAAGCTCATGAAACATAGTGTTTTTGTCTTATTTTCTTCGAAAGACACAATAAGGTTGAAATGTGATAGGGTTTTTTTTTATTCAGAATATTTTGACGATTTATGACCCGGGTTAGGATTTTTGATTTAATATAGGAATACATTATCAGGATGATTGTCACCGGAACAGATATTCGTTTGAGAATAATATTTGCAGTTTCGAGGGGAAATAATAAAGCAAAATATCATATGGATGCGATTTTACGACCTCTTACAAACATTATTCACGTGGCACTGAATCTCAAACAAATAATCTATCTTGCAAATACAAAAACCTAAAGGTCAATTCCATCCCAACACCGATAAAGAAAAAAGAGGAAAAGAAAATCCAACAAGCATACCACTGAAAATTCCATAAAAATCGGATGTAAAATAAGAATGTTATGAAATATTGAATTTGGCAGAATTTCACAAAATAGTTATATGAACATCCTTGCCAGTATGCAAATGAGGGAGGGGGGAGAGACTGATGACATAATCCACTCGTTATTTCATTTGTTTTCTATTACATGAACTTCTTTTCTCCACATTGTCAAGATAAACGAAGATTTCTTCCTCCCTGAACATGTGGAAATAGCATTGCTTAAAAATTTTGCAGTTCAGTCAAGTTGGTCATGAATCTGTAAAAAATGAAATATATTATAATTCAAACAATAAAACCACAAAACTAGTGAACGAGGGACATCATCGTCTCTCTCATTTGAATATCACTCAGTTGTATAACTATTTTGTGAAAAATAAGTGAACCTTAAAAAATATCACAGCTTTCTTGTTTTACATCCACTTTTGATGATTTTTTCAGCGTTATCCATGTTTGATTTTTCTCTATTGATTTAAATCAACATTTTTCTGGGGTGGACTTGACCTTTAACAAAGTCTTATACATGCAATTGGATAAGTATGATAAATTCGTCACTCTCTTCAAAGACTCTACTCCGAAGGAAAAAGAATCAACGAAACATCGTTTGTTTACGACATACGTTTTTAATCACTTCATATGCAATCGAAAAGTGAGTTTGGACGCGGGTTTCTTTTTTTTTTCTTTTCTTTTTTGTTCACGCCAAACAAGTTGATTAGTTTAGATATTGCAAAGCCTTTCCGGGGAGACAGGTGTGTTATTCAGGTCAACATCACGCCTTGACTATGCTCATAATTATTGTTTGAATAACATACAAGGTATACTACAACTCAGTGACCTTCCTAGTAGTGCTAAATTACTTGTAATAGCTTGTACTAATTTGTGCGTATGGATGCCCAACAATGGGGCCAATATCTTGTTTGTTTGTTTGTTT